>NC_038242.2:47507113-47660989 GCF_000004515.6 Glycine max
TTTCCTTGCTTGGTTCATGATCCACAGATAGTTGTCTTGCCTTTCCATTCTCACAAATAACAGCTCTTGAGTCACCAACATTTGCTACTATAAGCTTCTGACCATCAATAAGTATTGCAGTCACAGCTGTTGACCCTCCTCGCCCCAACACAAGTGCTTGTTCCAATATTTTCTCATCTGTTTCAAGGTAAGCTCTCTTCACCGCGCTTTCTGTCTCAGTCCAAAAGTCATGCTGCTTGCAGCAAAACAGAAATATGAGTCAAAGAAGAATCACTTGAAGCAGGTCTTAAAGAATGTTATCATCATTATTAGACAAAACTTAGATACAGATCCTTAGATTTTGTTAGCGTTGCTCTCTTATCAAAATTGAAGTTTCACCTTAGTAATATGCGTAATAAAGATATATGCATTTACGGATTATTAAGGTGAAACTTCAATTTTGATCAAAGACGAGACCAGCACCTAAAGAAGTGTATCTAAGTTTTGCTGTCCATAACAGTTTTCATGAAAATGTGACCAAAATGAAGTAACATGAAATTATGAATTATGAAAGTAACCTTTTACCTCTTTCAAGATGTTTTGGAAAAGGTGGTTCTGCAAATAGCTGGCAACATCATGGCCTAAGTGGCCATCAAATATTGCAAACAAGCCTAATTCTCTATCCTTTTCTTGCTTAAATTCCGAAACTAAATAATCTTCCATAGGATGTGCCGATTTGCCCTTCATCAAGTGAAAGCCATGTGTGATGTGTTTTGATATTTTGCCTTTTCCTTTCCCTGTGTCTGGTGGTGCAAACCCTGCTTTCACCTAGACACATGATGATCAAAGTAAACTTACGGAAGCTAGACCTTGAAACTAATAACATGTTTGAAAACAAATAAAAATAAAAATGTAGAGTTCTAATTTTAATTTTAAAAAATGGAAAATAATTGAATTGCCACATTGTAAACTGTCAAGTCATGCATTTGAGCAAAAGAATACGAATCTAAAACAAAGTGAATGGTTCGTTTCCCAATTGAAAACTCAGCACATCAAATATCTTAATACTACGAGAACAGAAGAATGGTCTGCAATGATCAGTTTCAGATGCTACAAATGAATCTCCACATATTTGATTCAATGCATTGAAATTTGAAATTTTCCAATCTACCTTTATCGCATGAAATCTTTGTATATATAC
Organism: Glycine max; assembly: GCF_000004515.6. Classification (NCBI taxonomy): domain Eukaryota; kingdom Viridiplantae; phylum Streptophyta; class Magnoliopsida; order Fabales; family Fabaceae; genus Glycine; species Glycine max. The sequence continues at coordinate 47,508,294 of NC_038242.2, forward strand.
TTTCTAAGCAAGAAAAAGACATTGAAAGAAAATCGTAGCATATCAAGCACTGTTCAGAAAGCTAGTTGAAAGAACAAATTAACTAGTTGCATTTTCTTGCAAACAAAGCAAGAAACCTCAAGATAACTCCATAACATTGCAAGAATTTGCATATGCAAAACACACCGATGAATAAACTTAAACTAGACTAGTTCACAAATATGTAAATTAATTTGGCATGCTTAATTTGCATAAAAGAATTCAGGGTTTTTTTTTTTTTTTTTCTACTTACCTTCATTATATGGAGGATGTCTTTGCCAGTCATGATGCTACAATGCTAGAAAAAGTTGTGTTGTGTGAAGAGTTGTTCTATGTTCAGAAATTCAAGACTTCAGAGAGACAGAAAATGAGGATATGGGGTATAAATAAGGGAACTTTGACTTTTGAGCACGTGACTTGCCCGCAACTTTTATCTTGTAGCCCACGTTCTTTGACCGCGTTCTTGCCGACGTGATTTTTCTTTATTTTCAAGTTGGTCCCATCTCTTTCACATCGTTTTACCAAACTATGTTTTTAGTATCAACTTTCCCACTGGATCTTTGTTCCCATTTGTATCAATGGAAAAATAAAAGCTCCATGACAAACAAGCAACGAAGATATTTGTGTGTCATTATGTTTTACTAAGTCATGAAGTAACCATTAAGCCTAAGCTTGAGATAACGAAAACTTCAAGATAAATTACTTTGATTTTTATATATTATCAAACATGTAGATTAGTTAACGGGAGATTAGTCTGACTTAATCCACGGTCTTTAATTATTTTGAGTGTTGGACATGTAATTGTGATAAATTGATAGTTTATTCAAATAAAATTATCTTTCATTATATATATATATTCAATGTTAATGTGATAATATTTGTGAATCTGAGGTTAAAGACATCTTTTTTTGTTTTGATTGAGCTTTTTTTTTGTACTGCTGTTTTGATTGAGTGAGTTTTATGGAAACTAAAATAGGTACATATATTGTGATGAATATGTGCAGAGAAGGGATTGTTGGGTAGGTGAGAGGGAATTTAATATTGAGAAAGGGGAAATTTTTTTATTGAATTATTACCCAGAGGTGGTTGTAACTTGCATCATGGAATCATGCATGATTGATATGAATTGCAACTGAGTCAATCAAAAGCAGCCACGTGGTTTAGAATGGATCAAAAGGGGTGACTTTAATAGAGAAAAAGAAAGAAAATCACTGCTCTGTGATTGATCTGGTAGATTGATTAGTGCATGCAAATTCTATTATATGATTGTTTTTTATGAGGCCACGTTTCACAATTGTATAATATTGGCACGTTCTCACTCTCATCAAACTAAAGTAGAGGTGCAGACAGACCGAAGGAAATCAATAGTTTTTAAATATTACTGTTATTTATTAATATTTTAGTTTTTTGTGTACCGAACTTGAATTCGACCTCTTATGACAATGTCATAAGGCAATTATCATTGGAAGGAATCAAGACCATATGTTATTAATACTTTATTTAAATATAATTGAACAAGCAAATAAAATACTACAATATAACAAAAAATAATTGACATAATTAATATTTTTAATGTTGTTAATTATTAAACTAAAATAATTAATATAACAAGAAAAGTTTTAATGTTGTTTTTAATTTTTTTAATCTTATTTTAACCCTCCAATTTATCAAAAATTAAGAGATTTTGATTAATCTAGAATTCGAATGAAAGGTAAACAAAGTTTGACAAAAACTTATTTTCGTCAAGGATTGGGTTTGGTGTAGTATCCCAACAAGATTTGGCCTTAACTTGTGCATTAATTAGTCTTTTAGGAAATTACTTGATTACTTCTCATAAAGTTTAGTATTAAGGAATGATAAAATATATTTATTTTGACACAATATTTATGATAATTATTAATTTTTCTCTAATTACTCTATTTTTATTGAAGTCAATCTTATTTGAGTTGTAACTACTTATTTATATAATTTAATTTTGATTAAAAATACACATTTCTTGTTCTTTAATGTTATAAACATTGAAATAAACCAAAGCCAACAAAAATATTGATTTTCATAAATATTAAGACAAATTTACACTTGAGATTGAATAAAATTTCAACTGATCTAGTACAAACTTTTTTTTTTAATTTATAATTTTTTTATTATGTTATCTGATTTTATTGATAACTAATTTCTGATTAATTTTAATAAAATTTTCTTTTATTAATTTTATTTTTTTCATCTACAAAACTCAAATTCTCAATCTTACTTAAAAGGATTAAATCTATTATAAGACTAACGACTTATTGATATTTTTCTTAATTTATATAATAACATAATATCATATACTTTTCTTTTTAACACAATCGTCTCCTAATTACCTTATGCAGTTACATAGATTGAGGGAGGAAAATTGATGTTAAAAAGGATGAATATTGAGTGTGAAAAGGGGTGGTAGTGTAATTTACCTTAAACATTAATTACCTTACGCATGTTTTTTTTTTGAGCGACTATTACGCATATTTTGCTTATAGAACATTGTCAACAATTGCTATTGTTTCAACACAAATATAATTTTCAAAATTACCGTTAATAAAATATTAATCAAGATAAATAATATTTTAATATAAATTAAATAGATCGAATTCAAAAATAATTAAAAATATTAAGTTAAATCAATTATAAATTATAATAATTATATTGATATTTTTATATTTTTAAAATTTAATAAATTATTTTAATTAATTAAAAAATCTTATCTCAAAAGGAATTCGATCCAACGTGCGCCCTCTCAATATCTCTGCTCAGCATCTAAAATTCATGACATACTCATTGCTATACCTTCAACTCTATACAAAGCAAGAAATAAAAATCTGAAAATTTTCCAGTACCTCATTTTTTTTTTCTAAATAAAAAGTAAAGGAGAAGTGAAGGTTGTCTAAAATTTTAAATCCAAGGTCAAGCATACGAACACATCTATAACTGCTTATAATATAACTTATCCATAAAGGACGACCATTTCTTCAAGTCAGAATGATGCATTAAATTGTTTTTTTTTTAGTTGGACGCAAAATTTAATTTTTTAATTTAATTTATATTAAATTTTATTTTTAATTTAATTTTATAATAAATACATCTAAATATAAATCAAATCATTTTAAAATTAATTTTAATTAGAATCAATTTTAGCTATCCTCATTTAAACACACACTTATGTTTCTGAAATATGCCCTAGACAATCTTGTCTTAAAAGTCAAACTTTCCCTAAAAGAGCAATTTTAGTGATAACTAGATATTGTTTAGCACCGTACGCATTTGAAATTCAGTTTCCTTCCTCATGAATTAGTCCCTCATGAATCATTGCCTTTTTTCTATAGTCAAACTTCATATGACAAACAGATCGAGTAGCCATTCAAACGAGATTTTATCTTTCCACCACAATTTAACCTGACAATTCTTGGACAATTCACAAGGATATTATAAAGATAGCATGTATATTTAGATAAGTACAAAATACTCCTTTATTTGTTCTTTGTAAATTGAAGAATTTGTCCTTTCTTTGACTAGTATGCAAAATTAAATAATTGAAGGTAAATGACTAATGTCTGAAAATTCGAAAGAAGATTTTTTTTAATAAAAAATGTTATGAAAAATAAGTAAAACTATTTTATTCAAATATATTATTAGTACATTCTTAATGTAATGTGATAAGAGAATGTGAGAATTTCTTAAAAGGTTTCTTAAGTCTTAATTGGAGAAATCTTTTCTTGCAATTTATTGAGCATTGGAATACATGTGCATGACAATCAAAGTTCCTTAATTTGAAAATTTGTTCCTTATACAAGAAACTATTTTTAACAATAAAAAAATAATTTTTTACACCAAAAAATACCAACAACCCATAAAAGGAAAAAATAATGAAATAGAAGAAGAATGTCAACACAGAAGAATCATCATTCATCAACAACAACAACATCCATGTAGAAGAACATTCTTCATTTCAAACCATTTTTGCACCTGTTCCTTTCCCTTTGTCATCACATCTTGCCTCCATGGTTGACAAATGCAACAACGACACATATGATGGAGCTTATGTCTCCATGTCTGTGCACGTTTGTTGTTGCACCATGCCAAGGGTCAAACTCCTAATGTCACAAACGCAGAACAAAATCGAGATTGAGGGAGGTGAGAGTGAGACGATGAGATTGAGGAAGAAGAGAAGAATTGTTGAGGTGGATGAGATTGGGCCTAGGGTCTGATGAGGGAAAAAAATTGGGAGAAATATGAGAGGTAGATGAGGGGTTTGGGAAAAATATGTGTAACTCTCATTATTTATGGTTTTGTTGACAAAATATAATAAAGTAAATTATTTTTTTGAAAAAATAAATGAAATTAAAATTAAAATGTTTGAGAGACACTTGTTATCGTTTGAGAATCATTAAAATATTACTATTTGTAAATAATATCATTTTTTGAATTAATTAGTTTATTTCAACTTGTAAATAATATCATTTTTTGAATTAATTAGTTTATTTCAACCATGATTAATTGAAATTTTAAAATAAAATTTAAAGTATGAGTTTTTTAAAGTTTTTGGAGTTTCATATTATGTATGAGTTTTTTTTAAGAATGATATGATATTGTGGAGACCATAAAAAATAATTTAAGAAATTCACTTAAAAAATTATTATTGGAGATGTTCAAAACAAATATTATTAATTGGTTAATAAGTGATTTGTAAGGATGTTAGTTTTTAACTTTTAAGTTTATTTTTTATAAAAATTATTGATAATGTTTATTAATATCAATGGCTATTTGTGGTATTCAATTGGATCTCTAGAGGTTGACATGTTGTGTCTCATGATATCTTATTTTATGTTTATTATTTTTTTTTACTCTCTCTATTCTTATTTATAAGTTTTAAGTTTAAAATGATGTTTATTTTTTTTTATAAGACCCAATTTATAATGTTTCTTGCATTGATTATTTTTATACTAGAAATGTTCATCATTAAAGAAGAAAGATAATGTATTAACAAAAAATTAGAAAAAATGATGAGTATTAATGACAAGAATAATCACTACTAGAAAATAAATTTTTTATATCAGTTATTAAGGACTTTTAACATTAGTTATTGACTGATGTTGAAACTACCGACCATCATTTGTTTAAAAATTGATGTTGTTTTACCAAAAAACAACATCGATTTTTATAATGTGAAACACCAGCTCAATTTCATGTGGAGATATACTTCATCCTTGAAGAAGTTACCTCAACCACTTGCAATGTAGAGCACCAACTCAATCTCATACTATCAAATAATTATATATCAAAAACATGATATCAAGCGTATCCTGATTAATTAAATCAACCAAGAACTTATCACAATTCAATTGATTATAAACACACACCACACAATCACAATCCATCTCAAATACTTGGAATATCCCAAATTCTTTATGGAAAAATAATCTTCAAAGAATATACCATGACACTTTTAAAGGAAAAGAAAGTATTTTATTCACCTCTTAAAGACCTTCTTAAGCCTCTATAATAGATGTTCCCATAATGCATCTTATAGTAATAAGACATTCCTTTTTTTTTTTAACTATTTTTATCTCACTTTCTTCTTCTTTGTTTTTACGTCTGTCTCTCTCCCATTGATGTCCATTGATTCTTTTAATCTATATTTATACTAATTTCTAGCAACTTAATTATCTATTATTGATTTCATCTTATCTTATTTTATTTATCTTATATATAAATAAGATAACCTAGTGTGTTTAAAATATTAGAAGATAAAACAAATATCATATTTTGTCTTATCTAAACTATATATATGTATCTTTTATCTTGTCAAATATATATATATATATATATATATATATATATATATATATATATATATATATATATATATGTATGTATGTATGTATTATAAATATTTTCATTATTTTTTGGAATGTTACACAGAGCATGTCTTTTGATGAAAATTAACACATTCAAATTGTGGATTTTATTTATTTTTTATAGGACTTTGAAAGAAAATGTTTTCTGCAAAAAAAAAAAAAATTCAGACGCAAAGTATTAAATGAAGGTCTTAAATATAACACTTAATGCTACGCCGAATGGTGTTTATGAGATTTCGTCTGCAAACATCAAATGCAAAAATACAAATCAAGATCTGATAGCACATCAGACACAACTTTTATCATTCATATTTATTTGCATCCAATCAAAATAATTAGGACTTATGATTTGTCTTTAAGACATAAATATCTTTTGACTTAATATATACAAATTATATACAATTGTTTATAATATTAGAATACTAGATCATGCGATCAATGCTTTGGTCTTTTAAAAGTATGAATTCTACACAACCTTTGGCAAAAGTCCTTAATTGAAAACATTATAGAAAAAAAAATTATAATTGATTGTCTTGACCCTTAAACAGTAACTGCACTTGTTTAAATATATATTCATATACTGTCAAAGACTCTAGAAACCATAAAATCTTAATTTCTTTAGAGATAAAAGCACTTTTAAAGGGAGAGTGTGTTGTTTTTCAATTATTTGGCTTTATTTATTTAGTTATTTTTCAATTGAAAGAGTGTGCAAAGTTATTTTTTTTCATGAACTTGCATGCATGTTGAATCTCCTATGTACAAAAGGAGAGTGCTAGCTCGGTCAAAACTTTCAGCCAAAAAATATAGAACTGTGAGGGAATGATATCCAAATTAGACAAACTTGCATGGCAATATTTTAAAAGATGATGTTCAAAAATAAAATAATATCAAAGCCACATTAATAATGGAAGCATGTTATCAGTCCTTTTTGTGAACACCTTTTCAAAAGAGAGCCACATAATTAGAATGTTTTCTTGTATCTATCCATTGGGTGAAACCCCAATACTTTTGTAATCAAATTCTGTGAAAAAGGAGGGCGAAAGAGGAATCGAAGGATGAGAAGGGAAAAATAAAAAAATGAAACTTACCGGATGACAATTTAATTGCATCGAGTAACACACATGTTGACACTTTTTTAGATGACAAATAGGTCCAGATTCAGTTTGATTAATTGAGAATACTAACGAATTTGTTACATTTTTTTACAAATTTATACATAAAAATTTAATTTTTCATCTCTAAAAAATCTAAATGTCATCATTCAATAAATTCAAGGGCCAAATCTAGTATATTTTTTTTTCACAAGTAAAATTTAAGAAAGAAAAAAAGATCTTAATTATTGTTATTTTACAAACTTCAATTTTTAGACCATCTTAATATACAAAATATAAAGTAACTATTTAAAAAAACAATCGGTTAATGTAATATTTAGTAGTAAATACATTCTGCCATGTAATTTTGGTCATTCGCTCCATAAAGTAATAACTTATTTTGCTCAACCAACCACGATTGTGATTGTACAAAATCCATTACGGACGTGATCTTCTGAAGAGTGCCTGAATAACTTTAAAAAACTGAATGATTTTCATCTCTTTTTACTTAAATGCTACATTTTCACTATTGTCCATTCATTTAAATCATGTTTATAGGTGACAAATATAGTTACTTGCTATTTTATAAATATTAATTGACTTTTTATCATTGTAATGTTAGTTGCAATAGTACACATGTCTAAAGGATCCATGATATCCATGAGAATGAAGGCCAAATTTTATAATTTTCTATCTTTCTTTCTCTTATTATTTGAGAGTTTCCAAATCATGGAAAGAATAAATTTTATAATATTTTTCTTCCACCCACAATCATTTCTTCCTCTTTTCTTTGAAACAAACATTCTAAAAGAGATCATGGTATAAAAATCAATAAAAATATATTCTTTATTTTCTTTTGCATATAATTCAATTCCAACTATTTTTTTTCACAATTGATCAAACTTTGGTTGATAAATTTTCATAAACAAAACACTTATTAAATTTGAGATATTGAGTGCCTATAACTTATTCTTATATTAAACATTAAAATATAATTTAAAAGTGACATTTTTATTTTTTTATTCTCTTATTTAAATACTTCTACTTTATTTTTTTTTTCATATTTAGATATATATTTTATATTTTTACACATTTATCTAATAATTCAGTGAAATAAATATCTCTTTCAATTATCTCAAATTTGTTTTAATTTTTATTTGTATAATTGATTTTTTAACTATTTATTTTTTATATTAAAGGGGCCTAACAGGCCCAAAGAAAAAGAACTACAAATAAATTAACACAAGGAGTAACAACTTCAATTAGGTCAGCACAAAGCAACACCTACAAACAAATAGGAGAATGCTGTAACATCAAATAATCGCTCTCCAACTCATATGTCAAGTTTGTCAAAATATTAGTGCGAGAATTCCCTTCACAAAAGATATGACAAACCCGAATTCACCCAAAGGAAGACATCAAGCAACGAATCTTAGAGATAATCCTCCAACTAGCAACACTTGACTCTCTTTTATATTTATCTTTAAACTAACGTTTAATATTTTATAAAAAAAATTTATCATTAATTAAAAATATTTTTATATCACAATTTAAACTACTCATTATACATTTAAATATAGTTTATGTTTATATATTTAAAATATTTCTTTATTATCAATTTAATTATATAAAAAATACTTATCTTGTACAATATACAAGATTGTTAACGTATTTTTCACTTCCAATGTCATCTTTCTTTTCATCCATTTGTCATTAATTGTATTTTTTTTCTTAAATACAATACAACTTGGATCCTCCTATTTTGTGAAACATGTAATTTGATCATCTTATTTCAAAATAAAAATATTTGATCCCTATTTTAAAAAATTCATAATTTTAGTCTAATTCTCAATGTTGGCTATATTTATTTCTTACATTTTAATTAATTAAATCATTTTTTGATGGTATCTTAAATTAATGTTAGGTCTAGGATTTAATTGGACCAAAATAAAAAATAGGCAAAATTAATAATTAGACCAAAATTATAGATTTTTTTAATTTGAAGGACTAAATATATCTATTTTAAAATGGAGAAACAAAAAATGCTTTTCTTTTCTCTTGCACCTAAAGGTTCTTATTCTTTTCCTTCTTCCATAACCTTTACCGTCACTACCTTTCTCACCATCCTCTTCCTATCATCCATACTCAAATTATCGTTATAACTAGAATTTCCATTCTCGGTCTCAATAATGTCATCTTCAACCACTAAAAATTCTACTAGGTTTCATGATTTACCATTAATTAGAGATCAACCCTAAATCCAAAATATGTTATCACCTTTAACTTCATCATCATTTCTCACACTTATTTTGAAATTGCAATTGAGATTGACTTTAATCCAAAACACACCTTAGATTCTAAATTCAATGACCATGAAGAGTGTTTCTTTGTCATGAAGCCAAATTATTATCGATGTTACCACTGACCATTGATCTAAGTGTATTGCTCTCTCAATCTCCCTATTTTTCAACGATTGTTTGTCTTTTAAGCTTAATTTTTCAGTAACTCTTTTTTTGTTGATTTTTTTATAATTGATTTTTAGAATTAAGTTGAGAATGACGGCAAATTTGGAAGGAAAAACAAACAAAAATATTTGTCAAAAAAAAAGAGCAATAACACAATAGTAATGAATCAAAATTATTGTTATTTTTCCTTCATTCATATCTTTTTTCTTGTTATCAGATAACTAATAGGGACATTTAGAATTGAATGATGTGAAATAGGATAAATTATTAAATAATTTTAAGACCATCATGTATATAGTTTTGATTGAATTTTTATGCAACAAGTTTAAAAATACAATCACATATGTGATTTTGTCATGATCTTGATATTGCATCTAAATGTGGTTGCAACATGATTGTTGTGACTCCAAAATTTTTGACATTAGAACCAAATCTCAATCTTAAAATTTTTTTAAAACCTAACAGTTGTTTTCTTTTTTACCAAGATATCTCCAATCACTAGTTAGAGACTATTTTCTTTCTAGGTATAAAAATTATCAAAATAAGTTTTACATCTTCTAATAAAATATTATTTATTCATATTTAAGAAATCCAGTCATCTTTAAATTAGGTTGAACTTAGTTTTTTAACTACTTTAAAAATTGTTTTAATCTAAATATCATGAGGTAGGTAGTAAGTACGGAAATACATGAAATAATCTAACCTTTTTTTTAATCCTAAAACGATTTTTTAAAATTTTTTAAATGCAATTGGATTTCCTCATTACACAAACTTAACTGCATATCACACGCATTTATTTGATCAGTAAATCGAAAATTTTAATCTCAGATCTCATTTTTGCAAACAAGCTATATTTTAAAAATAAATTATGAGTTTAAATTTTTATGCATTTATAATCATAAACACTAAAGTATTAATAAATCATAAATACTCAGAAAAAAAATCATAAATCATTTCAAATTTGACTTCTAAAATAAGTATTATAAAAGTTAACAAAAATTATTATACATACTAATCTGTAATCGAATGACATTTTACACTATGAGTACATTCTAATTAATTTTACAGATGGCATATGCTCTCTTTTTTTCTCACTGAAGAAAGATGCAGCAACGATTGAGATTCCTCAGCTCCTTAAAACGACAACGTTTGAGGCGTGGTGTTGATGAAAAATAGCCGTTAAGAACACACACACACACAAATCGGTTCGCTTCATAATAAAGTTCAAAAAAATTGGACCGTTAGAGAAGTAACCGTTACACTCGAGAGCCAAACATTACACACACACTATCCCTCTCTCGATCCTTTTTCCTTTCCCAGTAGCACACCAAACAAACAAACGCTCTCTCTCCCTCTCTTATTAATCACTCCTCAATTTTCCCTAACGGAAACAAAAACCCTAATAATAATCGGAAATCAAAATGGCGGTGACCACGGAAGAAACCGGCGGTGGCGCCACCGTGATTGACCACACCTACGAGTTCTCGGCGCCGCGATTCTTCGATTTCGTCAGAGGAGAGTCTGATGAGGAATCGCTTAAGGCTGAGCTCTGGTTCGACACCGCTCTCTCCTACGCTCCTTCGCGTATGTTCTTCTTTTCTCTCTTTCTTTCTCACTCCACATTAATTACTCGCTTAGATTGCGTTCTAAGTGATCATTATCATCATCATCATCATCATCATAATAATAAGGTTTCTAGGGTTAGGAATTAGAATTGAGAGAAGTTAGGGTTCCGTTCTTTGTCTGAAAGTTCTGATTCGTAGGTGAGTTTATTTGATCGGAAATTTTGGAAGAGTGGAATTTGAATTGAAGTGGAGGAATTTATATTTTCTTATTAGTTTTACTTTTTATCAATGTGAGATCGCATTTTTATCAAACAGGAGAAAAAAAATTGTTGTGTTAAATGACATAGACATAGTTGATGATATTATGGTGTGAATTCTTCTTTCTTTCACTATTTTAGTTTGTCCTATAGTGTATATTAACTTGTGAGTTGTGACTTGTGAGGTTGCTTTGTTTTCAATTGCTTCTCGGATTTTAGTTGCGTGCGGTTCTATGCTATTGGCTTAAGCTGAAGTTTTTCGTTCTCAGCTTAATTTCGAACTGTGTAAGTTGTCTGATAGGAAATTGATATTCAACTCTTTCACCCCTCACACAGTTCAATTAAGTGTCTGGGGGTTAAATATATGTTGTGAATGGTGAATGGCTACCAGCCTACTCTTGGTGATTTTTCTTCTTTATGTTGTATCAGAAGGTGATCGGAGTCTGTAATTTGTTTAATAGAAAATTGAAATTCAACTCTTCCACTACAGCACAACTCGTTTAAGAGTCTGGTGGTTATGTGAGTTGTGAATGAGGAATGACTCTCAGCCTAAGCTTTAGTGATTTTTCTTCTATATATGTGTTGTCTCAGAAAGTGAAAGGTCTTGAGCCTGAGACACAGTTTAATTGGTTTGTATTTTTTTGTACGAAAGAATTACTTAGTTGAGCTTTTTTGGGTTTTCAAATTGTTGTTGCAGCAGCATTCATGCCTAAAATCAAGACTGGTAGATCTATTACTGTGGATACCTTGTGTGATTTTAATGAAGCTGACAAAATGCAGAAGGTACTTGCTTCAATTTTGATGATATAGATATGTACTTTAATTTTGACTCCTTTAACTGATAATCTATTGTTTTAATAGATGTTAGCTAGTGTTGATGATAATGTTCTGGAAACCAATATACAACAACAGAGCATGACTACCAAAGCAAAGGAAGATGAAGCTGACAAAGTGCAGAAGGTACGTTGCTTCAATTTTGATGATATACATGCACATAGATTTGGTTCCTTTGACTGATTATATTTTATTTTTACTAGACGTCAGCAAATGTTGAGGATATAGTTCTGGAAACCAATATAAAACCACAGTGTGTGACTACTGTAAAGGAAGATGATGCACCTTGCCCTGACAAGGAAAGAAGTGAGAATGATTATAAAGAAGATAGTGCATGCTTAAAGGTTTCATCTGGAGAAGCATTCGTTGAAGTAGCAAAAGATGCTTGCACGCCAAAACCAGCACTACTGAAAAAAGTTGCCACATCCACTAATTCCAAGAAGACACAAAATAAGAAGATGGCCACGAATACAAAAACTCAGTTAAAGTCAGCAACAGTGAAGAGCATTGCAGGGACTCCTCACTTGGTCCAAGAGAATCAAGCCATTAAGAGGCAAAAATTGGATGGAGGAAAATCTAGACAGGTAACTTTTATCTTCACAGTTTAAAGTTATTTTTGGGATCTTACTTGAAATATATTCTTATTTACTTTTTTAACTTTCCAGATACTGAATGCCAAGCATCAGACATTGCCTCATAATAAGTCAAAATTGGGTTTAACCGTGTCTGCTAGCACCAGTAAATATAACAAAGAGGACAGAAAGGTTTGTTTTGTGCCCTTAATTTTCATATATTAAATCTAATCCTTTCTGTACCAAATTTTTAGCTGTCTGTTTTATTTTTTACTTAGTTTATTGAATTGTGTATTGAAAGGTTTATGTTCGTGAAACACCAACAACACCAGCCTCTGTACCATTTGTATCAATGGCAGAAATGATGAAAAAATTTCAATCTAGTACCAGAGACCTGTCATTGCCCAGCTTTGTTTCTCACGTAATATACGGATCCAACTTTTTTACCCCCATTTCTTCTTTTTATTACACCATGTTTGAATAAATTTTTACTAAATATTCATTATGTGTTTGATCCAGACAAAACCAAAACTCACATTGACTAGGCCTAAGGAGCCTGAATTTGAGACATCTCAGAGGATTCGCCCACCTAGGGTGAAGAGTAGTGCTGAGCTTGAGGAAGAAATGATGGCTAAAATTCCAAAATTCAAGGCTCGACCAGTGAATAAGAAGGTACTATTTTATTCTTCTTTTTCTCCTACCTGATTTTTGTTCTATTTGTGCATAGATTTTTTTTTTCTTTTCTCCTACCTGAATGTTATTCTATTTTTTAGATTTTGCAAACTGCAACTTTGCCTCCCGTTCCAAGAAGTACACCACAGCTACCAGAGTTTAAGGTAAACCATTACCAAATAATAGAAGATTGAATTACAAATTACAATATATATACAGTTACACTACAAGTGCCAAATGCCAAATGGGGTTGTATTTTGAATTATTCACATTTTTCATTTTCTTCAGGAATTTCATCTGGAAACTTTGGCTAGGGCCCATCAGAATGCAGATACAGCTTCAATAGCTTCAACAGAGGTGTCTCATAAGGTATCTTTTAGAAACAAGTCAAACAACTGATCCTACTATTGATTCACTTCGATCCATAGTCACTCATTTTTTTTATAAAAAAAAAACAGCAGAGTTCATGGAAGCATCATATTACAGAACCAAAAACACCTTTACTACAAACTTCACTAAGAGCCCGCCCACCCAAAGTGAAAAGCTCATTAGAATTAGAGCAAGAGGAGCTTGAAAAGATCCCTAAATTCAAGGCAAGACCTCTAAATAAGAAGGTAATAGAGTGCCAACTGAGTCGTGTTTACCCAATTCTAAGAATTTTATTCTTTCATTTAAGTAACGAATTTTGTTCTTTCAGATCTTTGAAAGCAAAGGGGATATTGGAGTATTCTACCATACCAAGAAACATGTTACCGAACCTCAAGAATTTCACTTTGCCACAGACGAAAGGATTCCGCCACCTGCTGCCATGGCTGATTTATTTGGCAAGGTAGTGTAGAATGAAAGTATCTGCTCACAAAGAAGATTCAATAATCTAATCTAGAATATAAGAAGATTCTAAATCCTGTTATCATTTTTTTACGGTGAAATGTAATATTTATTATTCTGGTTTCAGCTTTCTTTGAAGTCTGAACCTTCACGTAATCACAACCCAATCCCAAGAAACACGACTCCAAATCCGTTTCATCTCCACACAGAGGTTCGTTACTTTCCCTTAGTTGAAGATTTGAAGTGTTTAATGCAACACTGTTTTAGTCCAGTTCTTCTAACGCCAACATTCTTAACCATAACAGGAAAGAGGTGCTGAGAAAGAGAAGAAGCTGGTCGTGGACCTTCTGCAGAAACAGTGGGAAGAGGAAAACGCAAGGATTCCCAAGGCTAATCCATACCCTTACACCACTGATTACCCTGTGGTACAGAATTTTGTCAATTGGTGCTTCTTTCGTCTCTATTTGCTAACTGAAAAACTTATTAAAAGTCGCTGATATCATATGCAGATCCCACCAAAACCAGAACCAAAGCAATGCACAAGACCAGAGCCATTCCAATTGGAGAGCCTGGTGAGACACGAGGAAGAGATGCAAAAGGAACACGAAGAAAGACGCAGAATGGAAAAAGAAGAGGCTCAGATGAGAGCGTTCAAGGCACAACCAATCATAAAAGAGTGAGCAACAACAATCAAGACTTTTTTTATGTGCAATATATATACATATATATATATATATATATATGTATATGTTAGACAAAAACTACAAGTGTGCTAATTTTTTTTCCCATGGATGTTACTAAATGCAGGGACCCAATCCCCGTTCCAGAGAAAGTCCGCAAACCCCTCACCCAAGTTCAGGAATTTAGTTTACATGTGAATCATCGGGCAGTGGATAGAGCACAATTTGATGAAAGGGTAACCAAAAAATTCCATATCTGTTTCTTTTTACTACTCAGGAAAAGAAAATTCAGAAAAGTATTCATGGTTTTTACGCAGTACTCAAGTAGCTTATTTTTTTTACAGATTAAGGAAAAGGAAATGATGTACAAACGATACAGAGAAGAGAGTGAAGCAGCAAGAATGGTGTGATTTCCCTTTGTTACTTTACTGTTTGCTATTTTGACCACTAAAATTGGTTGCATGATGACAATTGTAAGCATTGATCACACGCAGATAGAGGAAGAGAAAGAGTTGAAACAGATGAGAAGGACAATGGTTCCACATGCTAGGCCAGTTCCTAATTTTGATAATCCATTTTGTCCCCAAAAGTATGCATTTAAAACCGAAACTAAACTTGCTTTTCATTTTTTACGTTGTAGAATTTTTTAATGCTTATTATTCATTATCTTTACACATGTTGCTTTAGGTCTTCAAAGGACATAACAAAACCCAAGTCACCAAATTTGCGTGTACTTCATAGAAAGGAAAGACGGAAGGTATTCAATGGAACTGCGTTCTCGAGTCCAGCTGCTAACATGAGATGACTCAATTTTTCAGTTCCAACTTTGTGATTAGTGTTCAAGAACTCTTGAATCATTGACCCCCCTTCCCAAGGTGTTGTGTTGTGTAATACTTAAATTCTTTGATGTATATTTTTGAAAAACAAGTTAACGGTCATATGTACTTTATAGCCATACAGTGTGATCATTAATGGTGCTATTTTTCGTAGATTAATAATGCTAATTAAATTATGAATTCCTCTGAAAATGTCTACATATGAGTTGTTTCATCCATTTCTCTTTCATAATAATGTCAATGTCACGAAAAAATTATAACGATAAAAATTACATTTAGGTCTTTAAAAAAATACTCATTTCCATACCCTATTGTTAACGCATGTATCGATGATGAGTTGAGTTTTTTTATCATGACTATAGGGTATGAAAATAAATGCTTGAGTTGACATAAAAATGAGTATTTTTTAAAGAACGGGTATAAAAATAAGTATGCTTTAAATATATTTTTTGTGATCTTTAAAAAATGTAATTTTTGTTATAATGTACTTGTTTTTTATTTTCATCTCTGTAAAAAAATTCTTTAGTTTCGGCTAAGAATTATTCATTACATTTTGCATTTGTCTTTTGTTGTTAAGAAAGCTGATATCAACAAATAAATATCATGTTGTAACTAGTGACTAAAAAGACAAAAAAGTTACAAGGAACATGTGTGTGTGTAATTCATGGTGTAATACTTAAAAAATCATCATCTAATTATCACCCAAAAAATCATAATCCTTAAAAAATCATCATCTAATTATCACCCAAAAAATCATAACACCAAGACCATGTTGTCTTTCATCAAGCCACACTTGATTTAAATAAATTTGACTTGTTTCAAGATTTTGAGGCAAAAGACTATTTGTCATTGGCTACTTTCTAGGCTTTGACCAATTCATATTCAAAGCCTTGATTAGTTTATTAGACACTCTATATGGAATTAGGCTTTCAAATAGGACTATAAATAGATTTTCGTCTAGTAAGACTACTAAATAGGTTAAGTAAAGTTTTAATGTAAGACTTAAATATCTTTTGTTATCTATGTAAATATATCATTTTTTTTATTTGGTTCCTATAAATTATATTCTTTTTGTTTGTAGTCCCTATAAATTATATTTTTTTAGTCCTATAAAAAATTTTAGTCCTTGTTGACTAGCATTCGTGACACGACATTTTTTTTTGCTAACATTCGTGATACGACATTTTTTTGCATTAGCCACAATTAAACAAATTTAACCGCAATGACCAATGCAAAAAAAAAAAAAACAAATTTCAGGAACCTTTTAAAAAAAATTACAAACTAATATAGAATAAAAATAAGAGTGAATTATAAGAACGAAACTATATTTAAGTCAAAGAAGTATTATAAGATCATCCTCAAACAAAATCCATTGCTATCCCTAATTACATGTACTTCTTTTCATTATATCATAAATAGGACATCTGTACATGAGATTCATTTTATTTAATAAAAAATTGGCAATTTTAATTTACACTCCAAACTTATTTTATATATTTCAAAAATATTATTTTTCTGCAAACCATTTTTGGAATGTAAATTTTTTGCATAAATACGTTTTTTCTTCTTTTAAATTTGAGTATTTTTGTTTTTTTTCTCTCAAATTTATTTATTTTAGTTCATAAGTCTTAAAAAATACTGTTTTTAGTCCCTTTCCATAAAAAAAAAATCCCAGATTCATTTTGGAATGACAATATTTTATTTTTTTTATAAAGAAGGATTAAAAAGAACATTTTTTTTTGAAAATGAGGGACTAGAAATAATAAATTTAAATTTAGGAGATAAAAAATAAAAGTGATCCAAATTTTAGAGACAAAAAATATATATTTAAGCCTTAAAATTTTAACACTTCCGAATAATACTTTTTGAAATGTGTTTAAATTTTACCACTTATGGAAATTACTTTCAAAATGTTAAATTATTAAGAATTATCAAAAATACTTTCCAAAATATTAAGATTTTAACACTTTTGAAAAGTACTTTTTAGCATGCGTTAAAATTTTAAAAGCAATTTTTGAAAAGAGGATATTTTAATATTTTTTAAAATAAAAATCCTCTTTTTTAGTTGTCAATTTTTCACATTAGTAAAATTAGTGGTAAATAACAATTGCTATTTATTGATAAATTAATAACGGTTAATAAAATTAAAGATCTAAATAAAATTTTGGAAGTTTCATAATTTTATTTTAAGTTTTAATTTAACTATCAAAAATTGTAAAACAATCCCTTAAATAATGTCTTTATAGCATGGTTATCCTTGTTAAAATACCTTTTCTTATTTTGGAACATAATTTTTTTAAAAAATTGATTCAAGACATATAATTTATCTTATTAGATTCATTTATATAAAAATTATGAAACCTACTAATAATCAGAGTCTCGGTCTCATACCAAATAGGGGACATAAACATGATATAAATCATATGAAAAATAAGTTTCATCAGCAATTCTTCTATTGATTTGGAAAAAAATCAATTTTTTAATCACTCATAAGATGCTTTTTATTTAATTTTTGCTTATTTGTCCCCTTTTTTTTTTCTAAAGTGTCAATTGAACTCCATAATTTTTATGTAAATGAATCTCATGAAATAAGTTACACAACTTGAAAAAGAAGCGCAAAATCATTTCCCAAACTAAATAAAGTTAAGAGACTACGTGGCTAATTTAGCCTACTTTTGATCACATGTAAGACCTCTGCTTAGTGCTTGATAGTTTTTATTTTTTTTCCCATTTCAGTGCTTGATAGTTTAAGTTAAGCGTGATTGGAAATAAATAAAACTAAAACTGTAATAAATTTTAGAGAGTACAGCACAGCCTAATGTACCAAACTTACATACAAGTCGAAACAAACTCTTGTATATAAATGACCTTTCAGGAGGTTCATATCAAATTACTTCACTATAGTTTTCTAGTTGAAAATTTTCCTATGTACATACAGAATAAATCCTGACATCAATAAATATCAAAACTGTCTATATAATCTTTCGGGAGGTTCATATTATTATTTAACTATATATAGTTTTGTAGTCGAAAATTTTCCTATGTACGTACAGAATAAGCCCTGGCATTCATAAATCTCAAAACTGTCTATAATGTTCATTCCTTCCTCCTGTATGCCAGAATCTGAAACCACAGAAAAAAGGATAAAATTTCGTCAATACTTGAACAAGCAATAATATTGGGAAAAATACGCTTTTTGATACTCACCAAATGCTCCCTTTTAGATATGCATTTAGATTTAATCCCTGCCAGAGATTCATGCCCTTGCAGAGTTTCCAGTTCATCTTTGCTAGGATCTATAACCAGCGTAGTTAGCTCATCAGAGGATGAAGTCTCATCAAATGACTTGTCACAAACTGTACTGCAGCATCCTTTAACTGCCAATATCTCAACTTCTTCAACCAGCAAAGGTGTCTGATGAGCAACATACTACGCAGAAAAAGAATTCATAGAAATATTACAAAATCATCATCATGCTTAAATTTGGCTCATCCACGAAAGAGAGAATTAGGAATGTAAAAGAGTTTGTTAGATATATTAATAAAGCATTGTTTTATTTTAATGCCTGAATATCAACAACTTAAGCTAGTAAATGTGAACCAATAAAGTAGCGTATTGATGAATGATGTCACAACATTGTTAAAATTAACTTGACTACAAACTATCATTGCCAGAAACAAGTGATCAAGAGAATCTCACTTCACAAAGATGCTTCACAGACAATGTTGGCCGACAGCAAAGGTGTGGCTGCTGCAAGCTTGGTGTAATTTGTTTGTCTAAAGACAAAAGAATGAGATGGACATCTAACTGCAAACATGAATATAGCACCCATAAATTGAACTGAACTGAAACGGGAATATATTCATCATTAAAGAAGGATTCAGCAGTAACCAAATACCTCATCAGTGTTTTCATTCAAGCTATGGAGATAATCAACTAACTTAGCCAAGCGACTACTGCGGGAACTTTTGCTATTGCTACCATTGCCACTGCCATGCCGTGTGTGACTCCTAAAACCACCCCTTCCCCAAGTTAGTTTTTGAGGTTTTGACACCAGTCTAGAAGAAATTCTTATGTCCATGTCACTTTCTATGCATCCACCATCAGGACTTGCCGTCGATGATGAGGGCTGAGAAGGACGACCTCTGGTCCGCCTCTTTCGCCTTCTCTGCCTGAGTTCTGTACATCGCTCATCTGTGGAAGATGAGTCCTTTTCATTATTGTCATTTTCCTCCTCATTATCTTCAGATCCTTGATTATCCATCCCTTGGTTTTGTCTCCTAGAGAGAACATTTCGTTGATTGCGCTGTGATCTTGTCACAAATGAACCTGGTGTATCTCTACGTCTCTTAACCAGTGCTTCAGATTGTCGTTGAACAACTTTTGCAATTGAAGCCTGAATCTGTCAGAAAAGCTATTAAATGACAAACCAGGAACAGAAGTACTCTTGAACATGCTAAGATCTGATAATTTAGAGAATGTTGGCCACTGAAAAATCCAAAATTAATAAGGATAACACTGAACAGCAAGTAAATATAAATTGATGGATGGGAATTTAGGGGTTGACTAGCCACACAGATAGTCAAGAAATCACCGTTTAACAAAAAAGAAAGAAAAGTTCATCAACGCCTGCTATATGAAGTTTCCCAGCAAAAGCTATGATTTGAGCCTTCATACCCCAGGAGTGTGATACAGTCAATAACACATTCCTGATGAAACCTTCCTTACTAGTGTGACTATTATACACATGATATGATACATCTGAAAGTTGAAGCATAATTAAAAATGTTAAATCAAGAAATATTCACCTGCTTATTGCGGTTCTTGTCCTCTTCACGAAATTCAAGCTCCTGCAGCAAGTGTGGTATAAGTAGTTAAATATTGTGAAAGTTTATGTCAGCTCAGTTAAATATTAAGTACAAAACAAGTGATTTATACCTCTTGTTCATACTTCTCAATATTAGGATATAAAGCTGCAATTAAGGCATCGTAGTTTGGATCATCTCTCAAAGAACGACGACTGGCACAGTGTGTTCGACAAGCAGGGCATTCATTGTTCCTGAGATTATACATAAATTATAAATCTAGCTTCACATAGTCATTACAACTATGGTGTTTCTTATAAACACAAAAATAAGCAAGATGAAGACCAGGCTGACAATTATCAGGAGTATATTAATTAAATAGAAGGAAGAAAAAAAGCTTGAATGGAATAGCTTCATGTGACCTACCCTAGTCGCATCGACTTGTCAATGCATTCCCTGCAAAACCGGTGCAAGCATTCCATAACAGTACGTGTTTTCTTAATAATACCTGTTTGAGTAAGCATCAGAAATACTTGGTTATATCTCCACCAAACAGGATGTTTGTTAAAACTTGAGCATAGCATGAGTTGCAGATTTTAAAATTTCCTTCAAGGATAATCCAGCACTACTTAATAAAACCATAATTAAGATTATAGGTGCAGAAAAACAATGGGCAGTCACATTATGGTTGACATACAAACACTAGATCTAGAGTATACAAAATTGCATACTTCAAACAGACTAGGATGCCTAGTTCATAGAAACAAGTTTCCAATTTTTTTATCTATTCAGGTTGTATCAAGATCTTGAATCTTTTGGAATTTTTATTTTAAAATCATGACTCAATACAGTTATATGCATTTCAAAAGATTGGTGTAATCACAACTAAGAGATCATTTAATCACTCATAAACTTGAGCTGCTGCAACGATAATCATCCTCTTATATTTTATGTAACAAATTTAGAGTTTCTAATTTCATCACTGTTCCAGATCCTTGAAGCACAATGAGATCCTTTCTTTTGTGTTTTGAAGCTCCCATAGAAATTAGCACAACTTCACACACATCTGTGAATTGAAGTTGTGAATCTACTAGCACATGCAGTTGCCATGAGAGCACACACCCAAATGACACGCTTGGGTAGAGAATTAGAAAATGACAGCAGAAGCCATGAGAATGAAAGCTAATCTTGCAGCTCCCAAATATGATATGCATCCCTGACTTAGCCAAGATTATGATCCACAACTGAAGCAAACTACAAATGAATATCAGAATCGACAACCAATCATCATAATCAGTGATTGTTGCCAATAAAAAAAAACAATCAGTGACCATTGACCACCACATAAATTGGCTGCTTCAGAATCAGAAAATTCTTCTCATCAAGACAAACCACGATGGTGTAAGACATGGCTCGGGGTCCAAACAAGCTCATACATGATACAAAATTATAGTTTTTAGTTGCAGAGAAAATGGTAGGAAGCAAGAGAAAACAGAGAATTAAAAGAAAAATGATCACAGTGAATTGTTGTTACGATTGGTACAGAGCATGTGTAGTTCTTGTACATATAGGAGCTGTTACAAGCAGACAGATGTTTCTAACTGACCAATCAATCATTAACTTCCTAATGAACTCTATAACACTCTTGTACATATTCAGCTGTATCAGAATTGCAGTTTGTTGACACTTCTGTGCGCCCACAGTGTAAATAAACTGAGCTACCATCATATGCTCTATTAGTGGAGAATCCACACTTTTTGGTTTTGTATAAAATGTTCCAGGGTACTGTTTATATCACACGAGATATTTGCATTTTGGAAAGAGAGATTTGAAAGAGACAGAAATTGTAGTACAGTGGCAGTAGGGAGCAATTCCACTACAAAGTGATTTGGAATGAAAGATGCAAAAAACAACTAAATCACCTGTAAATGGGACAAATCAAATTATGTCGGTGTTTCCAATCCCCCTGAGTTTCATCATCATCAAGATTCCTCTGTCCACTTCTATTCAAATGTAAAACTTTCCTCTCCTTCCTCACTTTCTTTTCACCCAACCAAACATAGCATAAAAAAGAATTCATCATAAAATTGCTTTTTCTATCCAAAACCACCCATAGAGTGATATTCATTTGTTATACACACACATATTCTACCAGCTACTCTCATTCAAATAAAACATAAAAGCAGCACTAGCAAAGAAGAGAGCGGTGTTGAAATAGGTGTGTTGAAAGAAAATGTCTGTTGAGGTTTGCATACTAATCTCTTCTTTATACTATACAACAAGGGTCAACTTTGAGCCTCATTTTACCTTGGTTTTAGATGTGCTTATATCAAGCATATCCAAGAGCCAATGTCACAATGCATGATTTTATGGAGATGATTCAGTCCTATTGTGAGGGTCAAGAGAGGAAATAAATGATAGAGTAGTTGTGGATAAATCATTTGGACACACATGGTTTCCAATTAAGTAAAAGTATAATGGAATATATGGAATGCCAGTTTAGCATGATGCACCAACAATTGCAACAACAATAATAGCCTTATCCCACAAGATGAGGTCTGCTACATACATCACATAACACCATTGTGCTAAGTCAAAAACCAAATTATCAGGTTCACCATGAAATTCCATTTGATGATATCCTCCAATGTTCTTCTTAGTCTCCTTCTACCCGTTTTTCACAAGGCTAAACTATGCAATCTAGTTTCATCACTGATGCCTCCAGTGGCCTTCTTCGCACCAACAGTTGCAATAAAAAATCCACACATATATAATTTAATTACAGAGTTTTGCCAAGAACTATCAAACAAGAAAAAACAAGCACATACCTAGGCAAATTGGACATTGGACTTCTTTGCGTATTTCCAGAAGTTCTACAAACACATATCTGTAAACAAAGCAAGAGCATACGCTTTTATTATATAAATAAACTTAATAGCTAAAACAAAACTAATATTCCAAATCTGAAATCTAAATAATGCAGTCTATAGCTTGTATATATGGATCGGGTAGTCACAAAAATCTTCACCCACATGATAGCTAATAGTGCAATGGTAAATTCAGCAGCTTTTTAATAGTTTAATTGTAGTTAATACTGGATAGTGACCACTCCCACTGCCTTCCTTGATCATATAAATTCTCTAAAGTTGCTATAAGCTTGTAAGAAAAAATTTCATGAACACTAGGCATAGCCACTTAAAAGGCCAGAAAGGGGCAGAAATGCTGTTTCAAACTTAAGTTGCAGTCTTGCAGATACCCATGGTGTCAATGTTTCATTTGAGATTTTTGGTTTGCTTCTTATTTTAAATTATCAGCAACATTTTTACCCTTCAAAAAAAAAAAAAGCGATGCAGTCTTTTGAAGAATGTTCGTAACAATTACGACTAAAGAATTCCAGATATTGAATGCACATTTATATATAACAAGTCATTAATGGACACAAACTTTAAATTGAAACGAACATATCTATGACAACATTACCTTCGTTAATTTAATTGATACATCTGTATTAGGACAAAACTAACCTCATTGCAACAAAGAATTCATGAGTAATAAAACCTAATTTTAGTTTGCAATAATGATCCTGCTCCTCATATACGTCACCATGACATTCTGAATCATTACTTCCCAATCTCAACATGAAACACGAAACCCTTCCCCATAATTTAAAATACACAATAACTCGTGGATGGATCCATGCGTTGATTCATTTCTTTCTTCACCCAACTAAAATACGTTAGGGTGACAAAATCACCATGCAATTGTTCGTAGTAAAATCTATGAGCATAACCTAAACTATTGATAGGAACAAGTAATAAATAAGCAATCCCATGATCAACTATAGCCACTTTTTTTTATCATCAATCAAAAACTTGACGCAAAGGTACGGATGCGATTTTGTTCAAGATAGAAAAAACACAGTCCAAAACAACTTTGAACGAGATCTTCAGCGTTAATTAACGTTGCTAAGCAAAAACATTTACGATTCAAGGTTGAGGCAAAACTGATAAATGTTATTCTGTTCAAGATAGAAAAAAACACAGTCCAAAACAACTTTTAACGAGATCTTCAGCGCTAATTAACGTTGCGGAGCAAAAAACAGTTACGATTCAAAACCTACGGCACAAATAAAAACGAAGGCGTTGCAAAAGCACGAAGAAGACAAAAATCGAAACATGCAAACGACCGATTACGAATCAAATCGGGGGGAATTGAGAAACCGCGTGCGTGCGTGCGTGCGTCGTAGCTCGAACGACACGAGCTGGATCAAAACGGCAACACCGAACTGAACGGAACGGAAGAGAAAGTAGAAGCTCGTAAGTATTAATGCGTATATATGATGCGAGAGAGAGAGAGAGAGAGTACTCGGATTTGTCTTCGGGAGGAGAATCTGAAAAGAGAAAGAAGGAAAAGTGATAAGAAGAAGAAAATAGAAGAATCTAGAAGAAACGAAAAGATAAACAAAGCCGAACCGTCTGATTTGTAATTATTATCCTCTTCTTCTTCTTCTTCATCATGCTGTTGTTGTTGTTGTGCTTCTTCTTCTTCTTCTTCTTCTTCTTCTTCAGTTTTTGCTTCTTCGTGGTGATGTTTGGCGTGGCGGTTGTTATCGTTAGGAGCATCAGGGAAGGAA
Organism: Glycine max; assembly: GCF_000004515.6. Classification (NCBI taxonomy): domain Eukaryota; kingdom Viridiplantae; phylum Streptophyta; class Magnoliopsida; order Fabales; family Fabaceae; genus Glycine; species Glycine max. The sequence continues at coordinate 47,533,441 of NC_038242.2, forward strand.
CGCTTCTGAGCAGCCATTGCTATTTGGTGAGTGAGTCACTCTGTGTGGTGGTGGAGAGAGCAGCGAGAGGAGGATCACCAACGCGAAACGGAAGCACAACAATGAACGAGATTCGCGATTTTGGTGTCGATGCTTCTCTCTCTCTCTCTCTCTCTCTCTCTCTCTCTCTCTTGTAGCAGCGTGTGATGAGATGAACTAATTAGGTGAATTTTACGTCAAATTTATATTTATTTTCTTAGACTAGTATACCAAGATAGATGTCAAATTTTATATAATTATTACTCCCATAGACTCATACGTATAACAAAAATAAATTATTTAAAATCGTTTAATTTTAGGATTAATTAAGTTTTTAATTTATAAATTTTTTGAAATTTAATTTTTAGTCTCTGTATAAAAGTTTGACATGTTAACATCTTTTAATCTTTTTATTAATGGTTTTTTCTTAAATTTTTATTTGACGGTCAAGGTTCTTAAATATTTAAATTTTTAGTGTATAAATAAAAGTTTAGACTCATTATTTTTATTTATTTAATGAGATTTCAGGAATTAAAAATCATTTTTTTTTAATTTTATGGATTAAAATCTAATTAAAAAAATTTTAGAACCTTGCCCGGTCAAATAAAACTTTAAGGACTAAAAGTTAAATTTTAAAAAGTTGAGACGCCTTTGACCAGTTAAATTTTTGTTTGAGAATTAAAAATTAAATTTACGAAAAGTTTAAGGATTTAAAACTTAGGTAATCCTTAATTTTATTAATTCTAAATAAAATATAGGCAAAATTATAAATTTGGTCCTCCAGTTTATCTTCAGTTTTGGATTTGGTCTCCCATTAATTTAATTCATGAATATGATCCTCCTATTTTATAAAATCGTGCAATGTTGGTCCTTTAGGTCACAATTGGACGTTGACCGTTAACAAGTGATGTTGATTGCCACTTGTCACGTTTTTATTGGATGATAAATGACACGTGTCATGTTCTGATTGATCAATGAAACAACAATGCATTTCATCTTTCATGGAGTTGACATTACTTGTTAACAGTAAACGTCCAATTGTGGCCTAGGGGATCAACATTGCACAATTTTACAAAATAGGAGGACTAAATTCGTGAATTAAATTACTAGGGGACCAAATCCGAAACGGGAGATAAACTAGAGGACTAAAAATGCAATTTTATCTAAAATATAAGGTTATTTCTAAAATGTTCTTTCTTTAAACTTGATATCATGTGTGCTTATTTGATTTTTTGTTGCAAAATTACATTTGAGACAAAAGTTAGTTTGTCCGTGGATCAGGATTCTTGCTTTTATTTGTTGGATTTGCATTGAAACACAAACTATAATAATATTAACCGCAAACCAAACGTGTTCTTGAAAATAAAGTTTCAATTAAGTGAAATGTATTTCAGGAATAATATCATTAAATAGGAGTTAAATTAGTTAGATTTATTTATATTTAAATCCAAAATATAAAGCAATTTTTTTATTATATATAAGTCCAAAGGAAATATCACAACAACAAAAAAATAGACTTAAATAAGTTTTAGTGTAATTTTAATTTTAGTTGAGGTAAAAATTATTCATTGTTTCTCATCATTTTAAAATATGAAATCATTCTTGTAAAATGAGTGAGTTTTAATTATGATTCTTATAAAATATTTTTTTTAACTTTCATTCCTCCTAACATTTAAACTTAAAGTTACTATTTTTTATCCCGACATTCATTGTAAGATGAATAAATAATATCTATTTTTAGGAGCTTAGAGCATTTTTATAGGAAGAAATCATTTTGAATTATTGGAGCATTTTTTTTGGATCATGGGATATTACATAGGATATAATAATTTTTGTCATTAGGATATAAGAATTTTTGTCATTTTTTGCTCTAGTGGTAAATAATTCATATTGTCCTCGCATCATAGTCTATTAGAGCATATAGTCCTATAATTAAACATAAAATTTCTCTAAATAAAATGCTAAGCTTCCTATCTAACATCTTATGTGTGGTTTGAATGAACATCACCTGCAATATTTCCTTGACATTCAAGATCTTAGAATATGAGTATAGGTCTAATTTAACTTCAAAAGTTAGTTAATATTCTCTTAACATTGAAAATCTTAGAATGTGGGTTTTGACTTAATTCAATCCCAAAAGTTAGTTCATGGGATGAGGATTGTCCCTCGCTTATATATTATGTCTTTGTCTTATCTCTAAGTAATGTGAGACTTAGGTTTTTCTCAATACACCCAAGTCCAACACTTTTGGGCTCGGTGTGTGGGTGACTTTTTGAATGGATTTAGAATAGGTTCTGATATCATCTTAGAATATGGTTTGAGTTTAACTCAACTCGAAAAATTAGTTTATGGGATAGAAGTTGCTCCTTGCTTATATATATATATATATATATATATATATTCTATATCTTTCTTATCTTAGTCAACATGAGACTTAGTTTTTTCTCAATAAAAAATACGCAAAGGCTTATTAACAATCACTAACAATCAAGTTCATGTGTAATGCAATGTCATGCTAACTCTACTTCATATGTCATATGGTACCAACTCTAACTCTTAAATAGTTTAGGAGCGCATGTGTCTACCCATAAGAAGTGTCATTGACATCAATGCCTTTGCTATAGACTACACTACAATAGAATGGTATCCACTTGATGACTCATTAGGGTTACGTAGTTTTTGAAGTACACCCCAATATTATGGATTAACATAGACCATTAGGGTTTTCACATTAGGTCTCTAAAACCTTCAAGGTCTAAGCTAAATTTGTCATGACCTCCACCGATTGGCTTGTATCTATTTCACGCTAACTCGCAACTCAATGTAAATGATGCATGTCACATCCCAATGCACACACTAGATCACATCATTCATAGATTACATCACTCACTATTGAGATACCAATTGAGCTCATTCTTGCCATCACTCACGGGTTAGATCACTAATCATAATGACATTCAACTTACATCTCAAGACACATTACACATACAAGTTACAGTTACAACCAATAATAACTTTATTCTTAGGCTTTGGGTATTATCTCATTTCTTTTCTTATTATGCGTCTATGACTTTTGTAGAGGGTAATCACAATATTTAGAGTTGTGATAATACTATCAACTTGATTTTTACCTTGTTGGAAAGCTAAAACAATTATTTACAACTTTTATGCCAACCTCTAAGTCTAGTTTGATCGTTTACTATGCCTAGAGTTAGGAAGAACATGAAATTATCACTTAAATCCTAAGTCTTGATAGATTGGTTGCTCCTTACTAGAATTACAATATCTTATTATGGGTTAAAGTCTATAATTTCTTTGGAAGACTTCTAAGGTCCCTTACTAAAAGGGTTTTTTTTTAATATTATAAAATAATGACAAAAAAAGTTACAATCATGACAAAGGCTCGTGACTTGTGACATAGGCATCTTCTAAGCCTTTGGACAAATTTTATCCCATCTATGTCATGTGACAAATGTGAAATTTTTATCTTTCTCTTCCTAACATAAAATCAATAGATCCCTAAATCTCATATAGCCATAAACATAAGGATACTAAGACCCATAAATAATAAAATCCCTAATTAAATACCTATTTAGGTGGTTGCAAGTTTTTATTTTTTATTTTCAAATATAATTTTTAAAACAAAACCTATTTTATTACAATAGTGCTAAAATGATTTTTAAATTCATTTTAAAATCACTTTTACACTAGTTTTCAAAACCAAAAATAATAGATTTGTAACTATCTTTTTGTTTCCATTAGATTTTTTTTTTAATAATATCTTCTATTTAAATTCTAATTTTCTTTTAACACAATTTATACTTTAATTACTTTTAATTTGATTTTACCATGCAATAAATGAATAATACATGTGATAAAAAATATTGAAAAAAAATAGTCCGAATATTATAACTCTCTTGTTTTTTTTTTTTTAAAACGGAACTATCCAAACACCATGTAAATTCAAAATTTCCGCGCTTCAACATTCAGTTCTCAGATTCCGAGTTTCTCACCATGCTCAGCTACTCACCCCCGCGTTTCAGAATCGCCGCCGTCGACGCTCACCACGATCCTCTCTTACCCTTTCTCCGGTTCCTTCTCTCTCTCTCTCTCTCTCACGCACACACAAAGTTCCACAATCTCATCAATTTTCTGCGTTTTTTTTTTAATTTTTAATTTTGTGTGTGAATTTCAGGTCTATCAAGAAAGCCCTAGAAGCTTCCGACGACTCCGCTTCGAGTCTCAGTAACTTACTCAAAGATTGCATCAGAAACTTCAAGAACAATGACCGCTACCGAAACGACGTCAGATTCCTCAAGATCTGGCTCCTCTATGTAATTCTCTCTCTTTCTCTCTTTATGTGAAAACATTTTATATCTTTGATGCCGAATTCAACACGCCCTAGGGTTTATGTACACTGAGAGATTAACGATTCAACGAGTAATAGTGATTAAAGTAGCTAATTGAAGTGTCTTTGGCCTGTCTGGATAAACTTCTTGATAAGCAACTGCAGAAGGAGAAAATAAGAAAGCAAAATGAAATGGGCCATGTTTGGATCAATAAACACTTATAGGAGGAAAAAATGAGAAGGAAAAATGAATTAAGTTTTCCTCATAAGTTAATATTAGTTTATGCAGAGGCTAAAAATCAGCTTTTAAAGAAGCTAAATGAGAGAGTTGATAACTTCGTATAGACAAGCTTATGCATAAACCAATTTGTCCCTAGGAGAGAAACATAATTCATTTTATTTTCTCGTTTTTATTGAGAAATTTATTCAAACATGACTTTAAACTTCTTCCATAAGTTAAAATCAACTTATGCTTATCAGCTTTTAGAGATGTTGGATGACAGAGTTTCTGCAAAAGTTGAAGTGCATAAGTTGATCTTAACATACTTCCTATTTTCTTCTTCTATAATTGTTTATGAAAAAGTTTATCCAAGGAAGACCTTAATGCATTAATCTTACTGATATTGCAACTAACAAAGTAACTTGCTTTTGCATGCATGAGCATAAGCAACAGAATCAATTATGTTGTTGGAAGTTTGGAACTGCTTACAGGCTAGGATGTGATGTGGAATGTTGTTGATTTCAGGAACTTTAGGAAGGGGTTAACTTGGTTCTGTTGGTTTCTTTGTGCAGATGGGAGTTAGTGATGATTTTGATAGTGTTTTCAAAGAAATGCTGGACAGTAATGTATGTACCAATAATTCTTCACTTTATGTGTGGTCTGCAAGTTTTTTTGAGTTGAAGGGAAGATTGCATGATGCTCTCACCATCTATCAGCTTGGCATTTGCAGGTAGGTTTTTTTGATATTGCAAGTTGCATAGTGAGAAAATTTAATTTTGATTTTATGTTTGGATCAATGTTCGATAGGAATACGGAGCCAATTGAGTGGTTGAAGAAGGCACGGACCTTATTTCTCAGTAGAATTTCTGAAATACAGAATGCTGCTTCAACTCAGAAGGTATGGATATTGGAACAGTCCCTTACAATTAAAAAACAAAATTTTGTATACTATTATTGTTTATGGTCTCTGCCACTTATGTCAGTTCAATTTTGAGATTTCCAATCACTAATTTAAGAATTCTTATATAATATCTGAGTTCAGGTTGATGATAAAGAATCCAAGAATTTGGAAGATAATGGCATTAATCCTTGGGGCACTTCCACCATGGATAGCCTTTTAAAGAAGATATATCCTTTAATTATGAAATTTGATGTGAGTTGTTTTAATCCTCTGTTATCTACTTGCCTTGATTTAACACATCTGACAAAGGTTCAGTTCCCTTATGCTTCTTTAAATACGTTTCAGGGGTATCGTTCAAGCACTAAACCATACACAGGAAAAGTGGCCTTATCTACCTTGAAGAATTCATCAAGGAATAAAGTTTTAGAGATAGGTTATACACTCTTTAGTCTTATCATATTATTATATGAAATATGAGAGTAAAACACCATTTTGGTTCTTGAAAAACTTTGATTTGGTCGTATTAGTCCCAAAAAAATGAAAATCACTATTTTTGTCCTTGAAAGATGAAAACAAATACCCATCAATTTAATCCTGTTTGTACATTAATTTAGTCTAGAAAAGGACTATATATATATGGACAAAAAGATGATTTCCATCTTTCAGGTTCTAGTATGACTGACCCCAAAATAATGTTTCACTTGAACTTTGAATATAGTTGCTTGACTGCTTTCCAGCTTTCTGCATACCTTAAGAGTCCATATTATGTGAATTTACTTGCTTATATTTTCTTCTGTCTACCACTGTTATTCAAGGATTTGAAACACTAACATTAGGAGTAAACTGGTACCATGGATTAGTTAGGAGATCCGTGCTCCCCCCCAAAAGAAAAAGTTATTATGAAATAAAACTACCCGTCATTAGTCATTTTCTTGTAATGTTTTGCAAACTGTTTAGCTTGGGAAGTTCATATATCCAAACACAAAATGGAATGATCCTGCCACTAAAACTTTATCTTGCAATGATAAATGTATATATTGGATGTTAGATATTTAGATAATAAAAATATGTAACATCAAGTGTATGTTCAATTGAATTTATATTTTGTAAAATATTATGGGCAGGATAACTTGTTGTATTCAACTGTTCACTACTTTAATAGCTTACAGTTACTTTGTGTTGCCAGCCTATAGTTATGACTTATCTGATCATGTAACTTATCAGCCTATGTGCTATCTTTCTTGAATTTGAATTGAATTCATTACATCTCCCCAGTATTATTAGCTTTTTTTATTTTTTATTTTTTTTTATAGATAATCATGTTACAGAATGGTTTATACTAGAACTAGGTTTACTTATTTCTCTATAAGCTGCTTCCTTATATGTGGGCTTCAATTTGTTTTACTAATGGTACTATTACTCCTCTTTGTCCTTATCATGACATTACAGGTGGAATGAAGTACCATATAAAGGGCTGTGCTGGACAGGGTGGTTTTGCCCAAGTATATAAGGCTAATGTCGACAGTGATCCTGACAATGTTGTTGCACTAAAGGTGATGATGGCTTTTCAAATAATTTTTCTCTGAAACGTGGGCCTATTGTCTCACTAGATTGTATTTTGAAACTTTAATGGCAGATACAAAAACCAGCTTTCCCTTGGGAATTTTACGTTTATCGTCTGCTTGATAAGCGCATCTTAGATAGAGAGGTATGCTGTTATCAACTATGCTATCAACCTGCCTTTTCTGTGAACATCTACTTATTCTGAGTTATCCTTTATCAGAGGTCAAGTTATGGTTTTGCTCACCGAATTCATGTCTATTCTGACTGTAGTATACTCATCTGTGACTATTTAGCTAATGGGACACTACAGGTCTGTTATTTTATTTCCTTTGATTTTCCCTATTATCTTCAATATCTTTTGGTATTAATCTTCAACTGAAAATACTATGCAGGATGTGATAAACTCATATGTGGTCATAGGAAAATCCATGGAAGAAGTGTTATGCATTTACTACACAATAGAAATGTTACACATGGTTGAAACTTTGCATGGTGTTGGCTTGATTCATGGTGATTTCAAGCCTGATAATCTGCTAATTCGCTATGCTAGGTAAATTTAAGCATCTGTTGCAGTTCATACTCATGTGACTTATTTTAACAAACTTCATGCTCGTACAATCAGAATTCTAATATTCTAATACTTCAAAACTTTCCCTTTCTTTTCGTGTTATCCATTTGTACCTTTCCTTCATTCTTTGATTTTTTGTACCTTGTAAAACTGTAATTGTAAAGTTGTTTCCCAATTCTTAATTTACGAGGGTATAATTAATGACTCAATGTATCTATAATCTAAAGTAAGGATATTTTCAACCCATTGTTTGCGTCCTTGTTATTTTATACTCTTGTACCTAAGGATGTGAGGTATACAAAGGTCATCTGTATCTACCAAAGCATCATCTACTGGAGTGAAAATTGAAAGCATCATCAATTTAAACATGCCTTGCTATATTTACTGACAGATTCTGATTGCAAATGCTTGAAATATTTTTGTTTAATGAGCATAGTATGATGTGCAATGCATAGCAATATGTTGTGTCAAGTTGCTTAGATGATTTAAATTTGTGGATGGTGCTATTTTTCAGGGGTGACCTTACAGAAGATGGGTTCTTGAGCCGAAGTGGTCCTTGGTGTGATCAGGTCAGTTTTTCTTGGATGATATAATAAGATTTTTTTTTTGTTGGCTTCATTAATAGACAGTACATATTGTTTATCTTGCAGGGTCTTTGCCTTGTTGACTGGGGAAGAGGGATTGATTTGCATCTCTTTCCAGATCACACACTATTTAAGGGAGATTGCAAAACTTCTGGTTTTCGCTGCATTGAGATGCTAGAGGATAAGCCGTGGAAATTTCAGGCAAGTCACCTCTTAAATTACACTACAAATGCAATGGAACTCATTATTTACCGTCTTTTGAGTTTCCGTTCTCTATCACCTGCCAACAGGTAGATGCATATGGCCTTTGTGCTGTTGTCCATATGATGTTGCATAATTGCTATATGGAAGTCGTCAAAAAAGAACAATCTGATGGTAGCTACATGTATCTTCCCAAACTACCCTTTAAACGGTATGTTCCTAGTGTTATATTGTATGCAATTGTTACTTCTGTTTAGCACTGCGATTTTTTTATAAGGGATCGTTGTATGAAAATTGTCTCTTTCCAAAATGCCGCAACGGAAGTGCTTTTCACCGCTTCCTTTTTCATTCTGACATTTCGCTTGTTGAATAAAACAGTTACTGGAACATTGAGCTCTGGAAGACTTTCTTCACTAAGATGCTAAACCAATACCCCCATGATGATGATAGGAGTTTGCTGCAGGACCTGAAGAAGTCCTTCCAAGACTACTTGAGCTCCAATCCGCAGCTTATAAAGAAACTAAAGGAGTTACTCTCAAAGCAAAGGGCTTCCTTGTGCTCTGCTTAATGTTTTAAGATCACTACACCTATTATGTTGTTGTTATGAAGGTAGAAAAGTAAACAAATGCATAGTGCAAGCAATCACGGACATATTAGAAGGTAAACTTCCTTTGGTGTTTTGTCTTGTTTTCTAGCACACGCCTTTTAATTAGGGAAAAGACCCAAGTTTTAGTGAGTTAAGATCATAATGCAGTTCAATTAAAGCTAGGGTGGAGTGGGTACACTCTTACATATCCACTGCAGAGACAAGCTCTTTGTGCCTTCTGTAGTTTGAGTAAGGTCAGAAATTTGACCTTTTTAAGTAATGCTGTACATACATGTGCAAATGTAGAGTGTCAATAAGCAGGTACGACAGTTGTATACTATATGCCGTTATGTTTCTTGTCTAGGGCATGTATCATGTTCAAATTATCTATAAAGTTGAGTTCGTTTAAATCTTATATTTGGTTGAGTTCTATGATGCTTGGCTTTCTTTTTTACGTACGCTATGGTGCTAGATGGAATTTACGTACCAACAAGGTTGGTAAAGAAGACTAGTATCCATAATGAATGTGGGTATGAATCTCGCCGTCTATGTGTGGACTTGGGTAATCTATAAGTATTTTTTTAAAATCCAAATGAGCCTTATAATCTATAAGTATTTTTTTAAAATCTAAATGAGTCTTAAGACACTGGTGAGTGTTTAGGATCCAATTCATCTAAACTTGTATTCTGGCAAAAAAGAAAAAAAAAAAGATAAAATTTATGTAATTTATAGCTGGACAAGAGTTTTGAGAAGGTTCTTCAAACACAACAAAGTGTGTTTGATTTGATGTTAGAGAATTGATTTTTGGTTCAGATTTGATTTTAAATATATTTTTACATGTTTAGTTTTACATTAGAGCATAATTTAAAATTTATTGAATTTAGAATTGATTTTAACTTAAAGCAAGTTTGAGTAATTTTGATATTGAATTTAAATTTTTTTATTGAATTTTACTTCTAATTTGATTTTATAATAAAATGTTAAAACATAAATCATATCGCTTTAGAATCAATTTTAATTAAAATCTATTCTATTTAAAATCAACTTGTGAACGTGAATTCAAACACTAATTTTCAATTACTGCCTCTTCTAAAGCTTACATCAGTATCGATTTTTTGCTTCCACTTCCCAGGGAATTAATATGGACCAATTTAACACGTCAACGTTTCTTAGAACTTGGAGATTCTGGAATGAATTTGATGCACCTAACTGTTTTAGTTAGCTGTACTATGTTAATATATTATTGACATGAATAATTAATTAACAATGTGTGTCTACAACTTTGGTTAACTAAGTGCATCCACTTGGTGAACTATATCTACGTTTATGCAAAAGATTCTAAACTTTAACGCATTCAATCGTAGCCACCTAATCTCTCAATATACGATAAATGCTCTTAAATAAAAGTCACCAAGAAGCGAATATGGCTCTTTAACGATTTGGTTCATGTAAAGTGTAGGTTGACTGGATTGTTATTATTGGTTATATATATTTTTACTTTTTTCTATTTAATTCAAAGTTTAAATTCTAAGCTTGAATCATTGTCAATCAGGCACGACATAATGTTAACTCCATAATAACGAGAAAAGTGGGGAAAAAAATCGTGCAATACGAGCAAATTGACAATTGAAATAGGCAAATAATATGAGAGGATGATGCCCAACCATTTAAAAATGTAACAAAGTAAAGGCCGGAAAAAATAAAAAGACCTAAGCTAAGGAGCCATAAGTATGGATAGATAACTTTGTCGGAGTTAAAAATTTATTGAATCATAATATGTATGATAATTTTTCTTTTTACTTTTATTATACTTACAAATTGAAAATTCATAAAGATAAAATTAATTTCTAATAAATAAATGACTAAAAAACAAAAACAAAGGCATATGTATTACACATTTAATTTTAAAGAATAATTTATATTTATGTAAATGTAGACATAATTATAAACCTAATATTTTTTAAAACATACTTTTATATAAATTAAAATGATAGAAGACGACCTATCTTATATCTAAAAAAAACGTTAGAAGACATTTTTAAAGAAACTATTATCTGAATACATCAATTGTTTACATGTTCCTCTAAAAAAAATCAATTGTTTAAGTGCTAACATATAATTTTTTAAAATAAAAACATATTAAAAAGTATAATAAAATAGAGAATTGTAAATTATGACCACGGACAAGGTTCATGCTAAATATTTCGAAATGTTTTTTTTTTCTTTCGTTTTTTTTTGTTTTTATTATTAGAGGTTTACGAAGTATGATACTCATTGAAGAAGTATACAATTTTTTGCGGGAGGATGTCGGGTGCTGACAGATCCCCTTTTGTTCGGCTGAAAGAAAAAAGGGGTCGTTAGGTGCACCCAGCATTATTATTGGTGTATTCAACATTTTTTTAAAATGTCAAAATTGTCCCTCATTTGTGTTGGGTGTGCATGAGAGAGTGGTTCGTAAAAGACTTAAGGATCAAGTTAATCCGTATGTTGATATTTTAAGCATACGTAAAAAGCTTACGGATCAACTTGATTTGTATATTGATATTTTAAGCATACGAATCAACTTAATCCGAAAAAATCTTACAGATCAACTTGATCCGTATGTTGATATTTTAAGTATATGGATCAAGTTGATCCGTAAAAGTCTTACGGATCAAGTTAATCTGTAAGCCTTTTACGAATCAACTTGATCTATAAAAACCATTTATGCAGGGATATTTTCGACTTTTACCATTAAGTGCTGGGTGCACCTAACACCACCCAAGAAAAATGGTTGAAGAAGACAAAAGGAAAATAGCAAGGGGCAAATTCGTCATTAGATATAAAACCCTAATGCCCCTCGTTCGGTGCTTCCATTTATAGTCTCAGTCTTCTTCTCTTCTTCTCTTCTTCTCTTCTTCTCTTCTCTTGTCTCACGATCTCAACGGAGCACCTCTCTTCAGGTATTCCCCTTTTCTTCTTCCATTCTCTGCACTTTCTTCTATTTTATTTTCTCCACGATTTTGCTTTTTCCATTTTCTGTGTTTCTTCTTAATTTTTGTTCTGTAGTTAGTTAGTTTCTCAGTGAAATGTTAGTTGTTATAATGATAGTGAATCGAATCCGGCCCTTTCCTTCTTCCTTAACCTTCCAATTCATCTTATATCTCCCACTTTTAATAGTACTTACAAATCCAACATCACTCCTTAACCAGAGCAGTGATGTTGGATCTTTAGTAGTACTTGATTTGCTATCTGACCTTCTCTTTAATCGAATTTCGCGGTGGTGTCCGAACTGAGAGACAATTTGAAAAGTAGAATAATGAGTTTGTGATTTGTGAGAGCGAGAGTGAGATCAACTGTTCTAGGATTTGAATTTGTAGTGTTGTTTGCTTTGTGCTTAGTCAGATACTCGCATTCTGCTATCTATAAAATTTGGAGGTTTTTATCAATTGCATTTTTAAGTAGTGAACTAGTGATGTTGGATTCATGTGCGCTTTGGTTAAGTTTACGAAGTATTTGTATGATTTGTGAATGCTTAGAGTAAGTTTATGAAGTATTGTGTTATTACAATGAAGAAAATGGTATTCCTGTTTTTGGATGAAGTGTTTGATTGATAAAAGGATACTTGATATTGAATTTCTTTTTATCTGTATTTACAGTGTCTCTACATCAGTGTTGTTAAATAGCTGCTGCCATGGCGGATTTTTTGCTAACCGCCGTAGGCAATTTGTGAAGGGACGCAATGACATGTTTGTATGGAAGAACTTTTGGCCTTCTGCCATTCGTCTTTTTTTGTATTGACAAATGTTAATGGTTAGTTTTTTTAGTAGAGAGGATTGAATCCGCGTTCTTTCCCCTCTTCACCTTAACCATTCAACCCACCTTATATCTCTGCCATCTACCATTGATAACACTGTTCCACATACATTCAGTATATCTGTGTACATTTTGTGAATGCCTTGTAAAGCATTTTGTGTTAAGACGTGTTTAATTTTAATCGGAGTTGCCAAATGTGTGTTAGATTTCTGGTGTATGATGCTTCAAATGCATTTGATTTTCTTTTAAAGTGGTGTTTTAGTAAGGATTTATTTTAACTCTAGTGTTGTTGAATCTATGGCTTATTGTAATGAGTAAATGTTGACAGGTCGCCATCTAGACTGCAATCATGGCTGATGGACCACAGCATCCATCAGTTGTTCAGAAGCTAGCTGGACAGTCTTACCTGGTGTCCAGGCTAAGCCCCAACTTTAACTCTGGGAATTATTCCTCGACTGGTTCTTACTTCAATGGAGGACTGCACTCTTCTGGGTTGGCTGTTGTGTCGCCTGGATCTCCAGTTACTGTGCATGCTCCAGCAGAGAAAGGAGTGAGTGGATTTCTAGTGGATTTTCTGATGGGTGGAGTGTCTGCTGCTGTGTCAAAGACAGCTGCTGCTCCAATTGAACGAGTCAAATTGCTTATCCAAAATCAGGATGAAATGATCAAAAGTGGTCGGTTATCTGAGCCATACAAGGGAATTGGTGATTGTTTTGCTCGAACCATGAAGGATGAGGGTGTGATTGCTCTTTGGAGGGGCAATACTGCTAATGTTATCAGATATTTCCCTACTCAGGTGATTGAAGTGAATGTATTTGATTATTTGTTTCGGAGTTTCTCTATATATCATTTCTGTAAAATTGCTAATATCCTACTTTTCCTTCCAGGCTCTGAACTTTGCCTTTAAGGATTACTTCAAGAGACTTTTCAACTTTAAAAAGGACAAAGATGGCTACTGGAAGTGGTTTGCTGGGAATTTGGCATCTGGTGGGGCTGCTGGGGCTTCTTCCCTCTTATTTGTCTATTCTTTGGATTATGCCCGGACTCGTTTAGCAAACGATGCAAAGGCTGCAAAGAAGGGTGGTGAGAGGCAGTTTAATGGCTTGGTTGATGTTTACAGGAAAACCATCAAGTCTGATGGTGTTGCTGGCCTTTATCGTGGGTTCAACATATCATGTGTTGGAATTATAGTGTATCGCGGTCTTTACTTTGGAATGTATGATTCCCTGAAGCCAGTAGTTTTGGTTGGTGGGTTGCAGGTATGTACAAAATTTGAATTTGAAATATGGTATGTTAGGCATTATTTTTTTTAACAATATGTCAGCTACATGAATAATTGTTAATTTTGTCACCTTGAAGCTTTTGTATGGGTTTTACATAGTTAAAAAATGTTACTGTTCAGAATAATTTTGATTTATTAATGTATTTGACATTAGCGTCAAGTCAAGCGCATTTAGTAATGCCTATATACTTAAGTTCTGACTCTTAACTTCTCCCTCTTATTTATTTTGTGTTATTTACCACGGTATCTTCTTGTTAACAGGATAGTTTCTTTGCTAGTTTCCTTTTGGGATGGGGAATCACAATTGGTGCTGGTTTGGCTTCTTACCCCATTGACACTGTTCGTAGAAGGATGATGATGACTTCTGGAGAGGCTGTGAAGTACAAGAGCTCTTTGCATGCATTCCAAACAATCGTCGCAAATGAGGGTGCCAAGTCACTCTTCAAAGGTGCTGGTGCAAACATATTGCGTGCTGTTGCAGGTGCTGGTGTGCTTGCTGGTTATGACAAGCTGCAGCTTGTCTTGTTCGGAAAGAAATACGGATCTGGTGGAGGTGGCTAAGATGATGACGACAATTTCCTGGGATAATCATGCCGATTCCCTTGTCATTTGAATAATTTTGGATGAGAAATATTGGTATTGATATTTTCCCAAATTTAGGACCTTGATACGTAGAAATCATAGTTTTGGAAACAAGAATTTTCATTTTGGTTGTTTCATTTCATGCCATCAGCTTATAATCCTGAAGTTTGAGAACCCCCCCCGGTTGAAATAATTAAGACTCGGTTTGATTGCTCATGTGTGGTTGAAATGCGATTATTTCTGGTGAAAGTTTCGTTAAATTCAAGCTCGTTTAATGGTTATGGTTATGTAAATCTTAATTATATGGTGGTTGAATATTTGATTCAGTGCAGGATTTAAATAGTTGCAATGTTCTTAAGCTTGGTTTTAATATTATGTTCTAATGAGTTACCCTGCTCCACAGGCTGCGATAAATTTAGCGTTTTTTTCAACATAATTTAGCGTTTTGTTGTTTGTGCATTTGGTTTTTTTTTTCATAATTAAAATTTTAAAAACATTGAGCTTTTTTATTTAATTTTCGCAACTTTAAAAAATATTTGAAATTCGTTTATCTTTGAGTTATCCAAATAAAGGCTTTATGGGTTATGCTAAGTTAATTTTGGGTTTGTAATTCTTGGCTGTTAAGTTTGAAATTGTGATTAATGAATTACTACGTATTTCAACAAAGTTCAAAGTAAGATATGCCTAGCAATACGTAAGCACGAAAATTGTAACTATCGTTTGTTTACATACAACACAAGGAGGGACGAGTTTTGTTTTGCTTTCTGCTTAGGCCAAGTTGGGACTTGGTCCTAAAGCTAGTTTCGAACTTTTTGATAAATAAATAACACATTTTGTGGGAGTTGACTTTACTTAATCCATTTGGATAAAGTCCATCCATCACGGAGCCTATGTATTGGGTTCGGTTGCGGGTTAAATAGATTGGTTTAAAGATACATTTTTGTAAAAAAAATCCTGTACGTATTAAGTTGGAATTTGATTCCTGTCAAAAAAGGGTTGGAATTTGTTCAAGGATTTTTGTTTTCTGAGTAAATAGTTTATGCAATGAAATGTGTCATGTATTGTATGATAAAAGCCATACAAAGGGTGATTTTGAATCAATTAATGGTGTAAAACCTTTTTTACACTAACAATGCATGCATGAATATCAAACCCTTTTTAATCTATAATAACCAGTTATGTTCTAACTTATTCATATTCATATATTAACATATTGGCTAAATTGTAATTTTGGTTCCCTAATTTTTATTCAATTTTTAATAATTAATAATTTTGATTGATTTATAATTAAATTAATAATTCAATTAATCAGAATTATTTGTTAATAATTTATCAAGATGACCAAAATCACCAATTTATAAGACTAGGAGGACTAAATGTTGAGGACTAAATGTTACAATTAAAATTCTGGGAAATGAAAATCATAAATTTAAAAAATTAGAAGGATTAAAATTATAATTTAACCTAAATGATATTTAATTCATAATGGGCCAACCTATATTATTATATTTTTTTGGAGGGGGGAGATGAGTCTAATTAATACCACTCAACTAAAGTCCAAAATAATAAAGTTTTTTTTTATAAGAAACATAGTAAAGTAATTAATTACAAAACATGTTGAAAAGTTTTAACCCTAAATAAAATTAACAACATGAAACAGTCCTAAATAAACATGACTACTTTATTCTTATTTTTTTATTTTTTTAATAATTGTAACATTGGTGTGAAATATTTATCAATATTATTGATGATTAATTTTCATTAAAAAGATGATTGATCATCTTTAGTGAAGTCTCCTCTCTCAATTACATTACTTGAACTTAAAATCTTAAAAAAAAACTAAATTTACTTATCCACAAATCAATTATATATGAGATGAATGCTTTAAATTAGTTGGTAAAATGTGAGGATCATTCATCCTTAGATAGTTAGATTAGTCTATGTTAAAATGATCAAATTAACAATAGATAGAAATTAACTAGTGATAAGGAATGATGCAAAAGGAGTACAACATTAATTTGATTCCTACAATTAATATTATATCTTAATTTAGTCTTCAATTTTAAGAAAAAAAAAATAGTCCTAAAAATTGACATTATTGGTACGCGAGTATGTGCAAGAGACCAAATTCGTTGACCCTTGTAAAAAATCAGGATCTAAAATTACTTTTCTTGACTCATAAATACATTAAATTTATCCCCAAAGATTTTAGAAGCAAAGTTAATGTTTTACTCCATGATAAAACAATCAAAGTAATCACTCATTTGTCCATGAGTTCAACAAGCAGCAATAGACAATCTTCAAGCAGGGTAGTTACCACAAAAGAATTTTGCAAATTAATTAGAGGCTTAATCTTAATTTAACACAAAAATCTTCGTCATCCCTTTGGTTTAAAGAAACCCCTATTCTCATTCATTTCTTCTCTTGCTGTCCCTCTCTAACTCCACTCAAACTACTACGAAAATTACCTGTAAGGAGAAAAGTCCTTGTAATGCGCATGGTCAAGTGCAAACAGAATCAAGAGCACTGTTGACTTTGTATGTAAAGTACAAACCGTATCTGTCATCAATGCCATGATGCTTGCCATCTAGAAACTCATTGGTAGAGAAATAACCTACAATTCCAACATTCTTTCGTAGGTTTTAGTAACAAAGTTGTTGTGATAATCTTCCAACTTAGGATTATTTCATTTCCTAACCATCTTGGTTTGTACTAATCTCAAACGTGAACAAGACAACATGATTAAACAAATTGACTATGCCTTCTCCTTTGAAAATGAAATGAAAGGGATTCTATACTATCGGTTTGAAAATTTTACACTATCAACCAATCAAAAATCACGGTAAGTATGAATTCTAAGATAGTTATCATAAAATTCAACTAACTTATTAGCTTATCATATATGAAAATTTATCATTAAATGACAATGTAAATATTTCTTTTATACTGTGGCTACATAGACCAAACCATTTTCTCTTATTCATTTGCATATATAGTGATTGTGATTCACTCATTAGCCATTCGTTGCCCTATTCTCTCAAAGCAATGGCCTCAGCTTCAGCATCTTATTCCTTTACCATCAGTGTGCTATTCCTCATTTTTGTGCACTTGTCATGTTTCATAAACAACCTCAATGCAAAGCACACCAATGCCAGCAGTCACAACCATCATCACAAACACCAACACACTCAGAATCCTTCCTTGAACACAAGGCTTCACATGGCGTTTCTTGGCCTACAAGCATGGAAGCAAGTGATCTACTCAGACCCAAATAACTTCACTTCCAACTGGGTAGGTCCTTCAGTTTGCAACTACACAGGTGTGTTCTGTGCTCCCTCACTTGATGACCCTAAAGTGACAGTTGTGGCTGGCATTGACCTTAACTTCGCAGACTTAGCAGGGTTCCTACCCAATGAAATAGGCCTTCTATCAGACCTTGCAGTCCTTCATCTCAGCAACAACCGTTTCTGTGGAATCCTCCCAAAGTCCTTCACAAACCTAACTCTACTCTATGAGCTTGATCTTAGCAACAACAGATTTGTAGGACCTTTTCCTTTGGTTGTGTTTTCCCTTCCTTTGCTCAAATACCTCGACCTTCGCTACAACGAGTTCGAAGGGCCGTTGCCTCCTCAACTCTTCAACAACACCATTGATGCAATCTTTGTTAACAACAACCGCTTCATAAGCACTATTCCACCAAACTTAGGAAAAATCTCAGCTTCTGTCCTTGTCTTTGCCAACAACAAATTTGGAGGGTGTCTTCCAGAAAGCATAGTGAACTTTGCTGACACTTTGGAGGAGCTTGTGCTAATCAACACAAGCTTGTCAGGGTGTTTGCCACAACAACTGGGGTTTCTCTACAAACTAAGAGTGTTGGATGTGAGTTTCAATAGTATTGTTGGCCCTATACCTTATAGCCTTTCAGGGTTGTCTCACTTGGAGCAATTGAATTTGGGGCATAACATGATGAGTGGCACTGTCCCTGTGGGGGTTTGTGAGTTGCCAAACTTGGCAAACTTCACTTTCTCTTACAACTTCTTCTGTGAGGAAGAGGGTATTTGTAAGAACTTGACATCAAAGAGGATAGTGTTTGATGATAGGAGGAACTGTTTGCCAGAGAAGCCATTGCAGAGGAGTGAAAAGGAATGCAAGGCAAAACTTGAACACCCAGTTGATTGCTCTGAGCTTTGTTGTGTTGTTGGGAGCAATAATAATAATGTCTCTGCTGCTGGCTCAGTGGCTGTTCCACCTGCAGCAGCAGCAATGCCTGTGTCTGCACCTCTTCTTGCACCAAGCCACCCTTAAGCAAGCGTTTGTTTTTGTTTTGTTTTTTGTTTTTTGTGTTGATATGAATAGGAAAAATAAAGTTCAAATTTGAGTTAGGGAGTCATTTTGTACATATAAAGTGGTTGGTGTGTTAAATGTGTCTGTATTCTGTTGTGTCATGCGTCTTATTCCTTGTAAAGTGTTTGTATTTGACAGGAAATGAGCAAGTTCATAGATGCCATCTCTCGTTATGTGGAAATACTAGGTTCAAAGTAGACCACTCTATCTGGGGCAGAACTTTTATTAGTAATTTTAAAAACCGGATGGTGGTTTATCGGTGGAGATACTGGATTGATGGGTTTTCGGTCGTACTAGTAACTCAATAGTGGTACTGCACGAATTGGTACAAGTAACATATAATATAAGTATATGTATTAATTATGTTATGAGTTTAAGAACTAATCATGATAATTTGGTGGTAACTTGATCCACTAGATAAACTTTTGTCCTTGATTCAATTCTTGAGTGTATTCTAATTTTGTCTTTTCATTAGTTTTGGTCTAATCAAACTAATTTTCTGGTTCAACTTAATCAGATCACTAGTTTAACCATAGATCTAGTTAGGTTAAATTGAATTGCACCAAATCAAAACAAGTCAACTACATGACAATGAGCAATCAGACTCAATTAGACCTTTGATTTGTAGTTGAGTATGTTGGATCGACTTTAAAATTATGTTTTTCCTTCATACCTTTGATTTGTAGTTGAGCATGTTGGATCGACTTTAAAATTATGTTTTTCCTTCATTTAAAAAATCGTGGTTCTTTCATTTTTATGAGATTACTTAATGAAAAAAAGTTTGTTTTCCATTATTTTTTCTTTACATTCTCATTTACATTTAAGATATATTAGAAAATAAAGAAAAATAAGTATTTCATACATGGATATTTTTAATATGCGTATAGAGAGATGTATATAGTGAAGACGTTTTTTTCTCCTATTCGGAGAATGAAAATAATAAATATTGAAGAAAATAGGTTATATATTAATAATATAAAATTATATTGTTATTCAATTATAAATTATCATGTAACTTGTTTATTTTTATAATAATTATTTTAAAAGTGATATCAATTATGATTTTTGATTGATTGTGTGAAAGCTTATGCACTTTTAGTGATTAAACTCGAGATATTAATCACCAGATCTTATCATAAATAATCAAGATCAAAACAAACAAGTTATGTGAGTTTTTTTTTTAAGTCACGTAATTCTTAAGTGATAATTTTACCATTCATTTTTTCACCATGGTATGTTTATCACCATTGCTCCACCATTTTGTGTTTAAATTTTGTGTTAATTGTTCTTGTTCTGTCTTCTACGGTGGCAAAGAGGAATGATCAACTTTATTCAAATATCAGGTAACTTATTACATATCAGTGCTAAATTGAAAATTTACCTATTATTTTATCTTTATATGGTCCCAATTTCTTTTTATAACACGATCACCTTGTTAAATTTGATATTATTTTTACGTAAAAAATGTAGTTTTATTTAAATAAAAAGTACATAAAACCGTGTGTGGGAAAACAAACTTGCTAGCACTAATGGAAAATAAAGAGATGAACCAAAAGCTCAGGATGGATGTCAAAAGATCATCATAATGAATTTCTAATGTACAACTTGATATTGATACATAACCAGTGAAAGAAAAAGGAAAAAAAAAAGGTCTAAAATTATAACAATGCTGCATGATACAACTGTGAGAAGTATCGTATTTCAGTATTGTACTGAAGGTGCAATTATACGGAATATGGATTCAATCCCAACCTGCAAAGCACAAGAAAAAAAATTGTAAAATGCAAATTTAACAGTTAACATGAAATCATGTTATTGACTACCATTGGACTCTAGATATGGCAAAGACTAGAAAATTAAGTAAATGTTAAGTTCAATTTGGAACAGAATCACAAAAGTACCCTTATATTTTCACAAACGAAGATATATATATATATATATATATATATATATATATATATATATATA
This sequence comes from Glycine max, assembly GCF_000004515.6. NCBI lineage: Eukaryota > Viridiplantae > Streptophyta > Magnoliopsida > Fabales > Fabaceae > Glycine > Glycine max. The sequence goes on from NC_038242.2 coordinate 47,554,401, forward strand.
TATATATATATATATATATATATATATATTTCCTGTTTTAAAAAGTAACTAGTTATGTGTCATTGTCTTTAAAATTATGTACAAGAGCTCTAATCTTAACATATGGAATCAGAAGAAAAAATCAAATTACAAATTTTTGCTGAGATGAGGTGTCATTCTCTTGCACCAGATTAAATAGTGTAAAACATTTTTACATTATCATTCAATTACAAAACACTATGTATAAAATTTTTATTGACTTTTACAATAATCACCTTAAAAGTTATACCGACTATATTTTCAAACAGATTAACCGTGTAAAATTATTTTCTCTAACAATGCATAAAAATTAAAGTCAATAATATATATATCAGACAAATAAAAATGTACTTCTTCGATGCCACTAAGCATATTACCAAAATTATGTAGTTGGGCAGTGTAAGTTTATCCTATTGATATGAACACTTGAAATCTCTTCATGCAGGTGGAAGAGGGCGTCGGCAAGTAGGGCACTCCATCTTTATATCCATCCATCTTTGCAAACAGCCAGAGTGGAAAAAATGGTCACAAGGGGTCACCTGTGGAAGAGTTGGCGTATTAGACTTAGATTATGTTCAGATTGTAAAGATAAATTTGAATAGACCAAGGTTACATTCACATGCCATGCAATCGTTAGATCGCGGAGAAATATCAATGGCCGTCATGCATATAACACAGTCTGTGGCATGGTTTGTATCTTGAGCAAACCTCCTATAATAGCAGTATTTCTCAGGTAGAAACTGCAAATGAAAAAGATAAAGTTAGCTGAGAGAGAAGCATTATGATGCATGTTCATTGCTCAGTTAAGTAAAGCAAGGGGCAAGAACCCAAAACAATGTGTTATTATCAATACTATGCTCGTGAGTCATGATTAAGCAAAATGAAACAAAGTAGCCCATACAATGGAGCAATATGATCAAAATAGATAATTAAGCCACCCATATTTGTAGGATGTCTACCAAATCCTTCAAATGATCATAGGCAAATCAGTTATAACTAAATATAATCATAAAAAAAACTAACTTCAATTTAGAAAGAGTTAGATGAAATCAAATGAGTAAAAGTGGTTAAAAAATATCAAGACAGAGTTGGGTCCAACCTGACGAGGAATGAACCACAAGGACCCAAAATAGTGCTGAAGCAAGAGAATTGCAGCTTGAAGTCCAACAAATATAGCCAAACAAACACACCAGCTCTGATCTGGTTCTATGCGCAGGAAGTTGTCAGGACAACCAAAAATATATAATGGGATCGCTAGCCTAGTAACAGTTATGCCTAAGATATAATGAGGATGCAAAGGCTTGCGTGAGTCACGAATAACATTGGTGATTATCTGAGGTATCCAAAAGGAGTATACAAGAAGAAGAATGAGTCTCAAATGATAGTGGAATTCATACATGAGCAGTATGCCTCCCAATAGGATCCCATCTGCAAGAGAAATTAAAAACAGTTAGATTAAATCCAAGCCCTACTTCTACATAAAAGGAAATCTTTGCGCCAGTTGAAGTAACTCAACATATAACAGGAGTTATCTGGCATGCTTGAACAATGAAGAGGAATAGAAAATATTATGAATTTACGATATGGGCATTGGAATTCGATATATGGTACAAAGGTAGCCTATCCCAAATGAAAACAGATAATTTATACTCAGATATTTGCCATTCCAATGCTTATTTAACATAAGGAACCTTGGCTAATTCTTACTGTGTTCATAAGTTCATCTGTTCATGGTAAACGCAAATATAATCTATAAAATGAGATAATCATAGATAACAAAACAGTATTTTTATTTATCCCTATAGTATTTTCAAGCAAGCAGCATAACTTAATAAAGAAATAAAAATAAATTACCCCAAAGTTGATTGGCTGGCTGCCAGGCTCCTAAGATGTAATGTGACTATTACAGTTCAAAACTTGAAGACATAACATGATCATGGATCCTATGGAACCAATGACTCCAGGGCATATCCACAGTGATGAGATAACAAGATCAGATTGCCAAAGAAACTTTAAATAAATGAGCACTTACAGAAACGACTGTATAAAACCGACAATTCACGTCTCATTGTCTCCCAACCTTCACCACTGCTCAAAGGCCTACTCGCCTTCCAGATGGCAAGGAGATATCTCATCTCAAATATTGAGAAAACCACAAACTTGAAAAATGCAGCAGTTGCAAAAGCATTGAACAAGGATTCTGCATGGCAGGAAGTGACAACAATTATTCATCGGACAAGCTTAGAAAAAAGAGAATAATCAACCACTAAAGTCACATCTATCATAGCAATATACTTTTGAACACAAATATATTTATAATCTTCTCTTTTGGTTACCAGGAGGGCACAAACATCAACTTATTACCTATTCCAAACTAATTCATAATTTTCATACACTGCTATGAACCAAAAGAAAATAATTGATCTTTTGACATGGTACAGATTTAAAGACTTGTATACTATAATTTTCTGGGTTGCTCTAGGAATTGGATGTTGTAATTGAACTAATTTGATAGGGGTGAATTACAAAGAGATTAGGTTTGAAGGTGCAAGGTGGTAATGAATGCATGTTTTGTGCATCAAATCCAAGTATAAATATCCAATTACTATTAGGTTCAATGTCAAGATTGATATCTTCTTTTTATGGCTAGTGTTTGGGGAGGGGGGATACAAACACCAATGTGTATTCACACAGCCCAGATAAATATGGTTATAGCCTGCTGGCCAGAAAATGAAATTTAAGGGTAAAGAAAAATATTTGATGTCCTCTTCAAACTAAAAAGGATGCTTTGATATTTTATATCTCCACAAAACCGGTAGCTCAAAACTCTACAGGGATACCAGATAGGAGGACAGGTAGAGAACCGTTTGTTGAGCAATCTCAAGTGATTATATGAAAATCCTTAGCACTTATTTGGAGAACTTACCAACTAGTATTCCTGCAGTCAAATGTATAAGGCAAAGATAAGCATCCACTATAGCTTGCTGACCAATCATTAATATTGAAACCTTAGCAGCCCCCTGCAAGGATATACATGAATCATATTCATTATAATGAAACATTGTCCAGTAGATTCATTCAAATATTGAATCATTTACCTAAATTAAATTCATTAAATCTATAACATGAAATTGCAAGTAAAATTTTGAAGCATTTCTTACAGATTGGGTGTTGCTATGCTCCATTTGCCGAATTAATAGAAGAACTTGCAAAAATGAGATCTGGTATAAGTAAATTAAGGAAATCACACAGTAATGCACAATAACAGGGTGAAGAAAGGAAAACACACAGTAATGCACAATAACAGTTTTGAAGCTGAAAGAATGTTGATGACTGAAGGATACAAAAGTAACCATCAAGGTATAGTTCACTGCTTTATTATAGTAGACTTCAATGTTAATAGATGTTGCATTTAACTGTAAAGGCGAGAAGCAGTCCCCATCGTTATCCACAGATGGACTCTCCATTAACCCTTCTAACTGAAAAGAATCATGCTCCCCTTCTTTAAGAAAGCATATAACAGAAATAAAGGAAATTAATTACAGAAAATAATTCTGAAATAAACCTGTACAAAAACAGAAATAAATATCTCAGGTTACAACATAACATCTGAGTGAAATTTGGAGAGAAAAACAAATGAAATATAATGTTCAATATGTATATTAAGAAAGAGAAAAACAAGAAGGAACAGAAAGTATTCATACGCTGAGAGAACTCAAGTACCATGTTTTGATGATGACAGGCGTGAAACCTGTGCAGCGATTTCTACATTGCAATGTTTCTCCATGCCATGTAATGGAGCTGCAATAAGGGTAAAAAATAAAAAATAGCAAGTTAGTACTACAACGAGAACCAACAAAAAAAGGGGGGGGGGGGATCTCTTTGGTTCAAAGTATACTAATGAAGTATATATATTACAATGTTTTCTTCTCCACATCTTATGTTGTGAAGGCTCTTGGAATACTTGAGATGAGAAAACTCCAAGCTGTATACAGAAAGCCATATATAGAAATTAAGTATTTATAATGCTCATTATACTCCCAAAAGTAACAAAGATAATATTTTACAAACACATTCACAATGAGAATGTGCTAGCAATTACTCTCCTGAAATGATTGCATTGAAATAATGACAAGCAGCCAACTTAAGTCCACACTTCACTCTATAGAACCTAAATGTGATCTTACTCGAGAATATTTTTGAGGAGATATGAAGGGATTCCAACATTTAGAAATTTTTAATATAGTCAAGATTAAGATTTAAAGATGAAAGAACACACTAAAAAAAGAGGCCATATTAGAGAACATCCTACAGGCCCTGGCAGAAGAATATTGCAGCAGATAATAACTTACAGCTTCCAAAAAATAGAGAGTATGGCCAAGCTATCAAAAAGCAAAGATTAAATATGTGATTAATAGAATTAGTGCCTATAATTCAGGGCGTAATAGTCATCTGTTAACATTCAGTAGGATGATATATTGCTTATTCCTTATACAGTTTTAGTCCACCCGTGTATAGACATGAGTACATGACTTAGGATTGCAATTCTAATACACATCAGAAATTTCTTTCTTTACAACAGATGAGCTTATGTTGTCAAATAAAATCAAGCCTATGAAAAGGATAACACAAATCACCATCCTTAAATTCCACAACTCTATGAAATGCCAATTATACAGAATAAAGAATAATAAACATTTTCTACTAAGAAAAGATGCAATACCAGATGATATGGATTGGATAAAATATAATCTCCATCCTGATTTAAACCCCCCTCTTTTCCACTGCAATAAGAGAAAAGAATAAAGAAATCATTCAGCACATTTAAATATTATAGACTTGGCACCACTATTTGAATTGTATATTAATTATTGTTATCAAATAAAATACAACTCAACAAACGACATAGAGCTTTAAGGAAATGATTCAAGATAAAAGGCCTAAATAGGAAGAAAAGACATTTTAAAAATTTAAACAATCATGATAACATATCTCAACTTGTCTGCCAAATTATGCCTAAATGGGTAAGCAGAGAAAAGTAAAGCAAGGTCCAACTGAACAGAAATGAGATTAAATCAGAACTATTTCATAATCTCTTACATTAGAAAACAAAATATGCCAGTTAATTTTTCAGATAAGACCCTTCAGGGTGCTGATAGCTTCTACAAGCCAGAATGGATTTGACAGAAAGTATGAAAATTGAATTTAAGCCGATACATAGACTAGAAATATGAGGCATGTCTTAAGTAATACTAATGAATTCCTTCATGTCATTTACTATACCGCCAAACAAAAAATGAGCTTTTCTTGATTAATTTAATGTGTCACTCTTTGTTTTACTAGCAGCTGATCACAATCAGTTTTATGCTAAACTAATGGTATCAAGTAGCAGTGCTTACTAAGTTCTGAATGCAGAGTTAGCAATTTATACTTAATTAGCCATTTTTCATTTGTAAATTACAATTTCCTCTAGTAAATAAACAGTACTGCATTGGCAAGAAAGGAATCATTTATCATATAGCAATCTGCAAAATGTATATCTAAAAAGATTTAGCCCTGATAAAAAGAATAGACCATTCTCATACTCAATGCTGTAGGCATCTGAATGCAATGAGGCAGCATATAAATTGAGCTGCACAACTTATTGGTGTTCACCTGTTGGCTACCATTCGAAGCTGCCTATATGGCCATATATACACACCTTCTACTCTGATTTGAGCTCCACCAACATTGTATTCATTGTCAAATACATCATGGAATATGACTACCCCCTGATAAATAAGCATAACAAAGAGATATAATTTTTGTGAGAAGTTGACATGACTGAATCTATAAACTTTCATCAATACAAAAATGTATAATTGTTTAATCCAACAAAGGGTAATAATGCATTTGGCTACATGATCTCCAAAACATGGTATTCAAACCCAGATTAAATTATGATGAATGCATGCACATACATTAGAAAAATGAAACATTCAAAATGCACATTTTTTTAAATGAACAAAGAATTTATAGAAAGAAAAGATAAAGACAAACACAAGAGGATAAGAAATTTTCAATAATAATGAAAACTACAATGAGAAAGAGACAAAAAAAACTAAAACAAATGGCTAAGAGCATGAAACATGCAGTACAGCACACCAATGACCAATCTCTCTGAATATTTACCAAAGAGACCTCCTTAAAAAGACCTTATGGTTATGGGTAACACCACAAAGAAGCTAACCCAAATGAAATCCAAAACTAACACTTGACTAGTGAAAAATCTCACATTTCTTTCCAACCAAATACACTTGATTCAGCAACATTGATTGACACTGTCAAAAATATGGTCCCTAACATATCTAGGATCTGTAGAGATTATTATTGTTTCTGATGCTGACAGACTCAGAGGTCCTTAGAGACATTGTTTTATGCCATTATACCAAAGCATTTTTTACACTGAATAGGGCCCTGTCAGATGAGTTTGAAATATTGATTCATTTACAAGAAAACACCCAACTATTCAATGCATCCATTACATACTAAGGGTTAGAATACTAGGGTTATTTATGTGCTAGGAACTTGTTATGTTAGAAGTTTTATTGGGCTGTGTTTGAATGTGTAGTACAATATGTTACGCTAAATTGAAAAATCATCTTCAACTAAATTAAGATGGAGTAATGCATGTGTGAAGAAAAAACAGAATGAAAAGAGCAACTTTGCTTAATTCTTTGCCATATCGAGGACAGAACTGGAAGTTCACTAACTTAAAGGAACCTTAGTAAGTAAATAGAATTTAAACACTCAAGGTAGAGAACTTAGAAGTTTCTTCACTAGAAGCTGGTGTTATTTTAAATATATAAGAGAACAAATAAGAAATTGGATCACATGTGAAAGCTGACTTCCTTCTGAAACTAGCCATATAGTTCAATGACTCACCTGCACATAGTGTACACCAGTTATCTTTGTGGGCATACTAACTAATTCAATTACAGAATTTCCATTTATTTTTCTGATGTCTGGAAATCCGGTAGAGGCATTTGTAGTATCTATAAACTTCCAATTCCCTGCATTCAAAGAGGGCAGCATAGATACATCATCAGACTGTAACAAGCTTGTAAACTCATTCCAAAATAAGTTAGCAAACAAAGTTTATTCCAAATAAGCACTCATTTACAAATGCATATTTTGATAAATTGAACAAAATTCCTTTTATTGTTACATGATTAGTCCAAATGCCATAGGTCCAAGTGAGCAAAGTGTCCATTTTTCTAAACAGATGCTACACCATAAGCCATTATATTCTCTATCCACTAGCAGTCAACTAAGAATGTTTATTAACTTAAGCAAGAAGGTAAGAAGCATACATTAGGATCCAATTGCAAGATCCCATATTGATAGTAAGGGATTCTAGTGTCAAGTTTATTATAAAGCCTTGGGCTCTCCAAATAGCAACAATTTTGGTCCTCAAAAAAGACAATTTGATCCACGAAATTGAAAAGTCTGAGCTCATTCAAAAATTCAAGTAGGCCCGGAAAAGACAATTTTGAAATGATAATATCATGTAACTTTGTGAAAGTTCAGATATAGTCTAAACAGACACCAACTAAGCATTAAGCATTTTGAATTAGAACTGGCCCTAACTCAACCCCAAGAACAAGTTCCTGAGGTGAGGATTGCCTAAGCCTTTATAATCTCTATTTTGGTCATATCTAGAGTCAATATGAGATCTCAACATGCCTAGGATTGGACATGAGGACCATGGAAATTGCATAATTGTAGGACTGGATTTTTTCTTATATATATTGCATTGGGAAAATCACAGGACTAGATAGATTTTTGGATAGTCAAGGGTGGCCCTGAATCTAGGATAGGTTGTGATACCATCTTGAATTTGGATTAGACCTAACTCAACCCCAAAATTAGCTCATGAGGTGAGGATTGCCCAAGCTTTTATAAACTCTAATTTGGCCATATCTAAAGTCAATATGGGATCTCAACAAAGTAGTAACTCAGCAGTCATAAATACATCCAACTATGCAACTAATTACATCAAACATTTGCTGATAAAAAAAATTTACATCAAACATTTGCTCTACAAACCAAAACTATACCCCAATGCTGTCAACATAAACATACATTTCTGTAGGTAAAGAATACCAACCTCTGTAAGTTCCACTTATGTTCCATTGTGAAAATGGACCTAAGTCACTTTCGTCTTTTCTTGTAAAAACCCACTGAAAGAAGCAATGTCAATACAAGTAAATGAATGTATTTGACACAAGCATTTAAATACCAGTTTATCACTGAAAATAATATTTAGTTTCTAATGATAATTTACATTGCATTGTGGAGATGTGGTAAAATGATAGTCCTAGGAAGAATGCTAAGGACCTTGCAACTAAAACACACAACAAAAATAAATGGTCCATTACAATAAACTTAATTGTAAAAGATTCAATTTGTTTCTCATTTGATGATTCAATGTGTTTCATGAGTCATCTATTTCTAAATACACATTCTGCAAATGTGGGCAACCACAAAAAATGTACACAACAAATTGTTTAAATATGAAGTAATGATGTTTGCAAGTGCTCATCATTATTGTTATTTGTTTGAATTCCAATCAACGGATTTATGATAACACATGATATAAATTATAAGCACATTAAGATAGCAATAATTGGCCATGTGGTCTGGGCAAATTTGTCTACCCTCAACCACTTTCAGGGTTAAACAAGAAAGATAAGTTCAAATTTGTCTACACACAAATGCCATAAGCCCGTTCCTAAAACCACATTGCTTTATTTTATTATAGCTTGACATTGAACATCAAATTTTATGTTTCCACTTTACAACAGGCAAAAATAAAAGAACAAAAAAAAAAACAGTAACACCTAAGCAAACCCCTTACCATTAAAAACTAAACTTGAAGCAAGAAATGATCAATTTCAAGGCCAAAACAAAAGCATAACAAACTAGATTCAAATTTACAATCACAATCCACTGATTAACACTCCAAAAAACCAATATAGGAGCTAATTCCAAAACCAATCGCAAACAAAGCAACCAAAAACTAATTACAACACAATAAACATACCTCATCACCCCATGAATTAGTTCTGTCCCTCAAGGGTCTCAAACCTGCCACAGGACTGAAAAACAGCATAAACACCAACCACCCACAGGAAATTCTGAGCAAAATCCCGACTCCCCTCCTCTCAAGTTTCAATCTTTGAGAGTCAACCTCAACCATGTCAAACCCCAAACACACCATTCCTCACAAAAACTTCAATTTGAACAACCCAACACTTCCCAGGTGATGATCACAGGGAATCCAAAAGAGAAATCCAAAGCCCATCACAGGAAACTGCTTAAGAAAGACAAAAAGGGTTGCTTCAAATAGAGTCAAAGGGTCACAAACAACAACGAGTCACCTCACTCACAGAGAGGTTGATTCAGATAAGAGAGAGAGAGAGAGAGTGAAAGGGCAACGACTAGGAAACAAAATTCGCTTCAACAGCAAGGTGTGCTGCCACCAAATGAAGCCACCTTTGTTGTGATTAAAAATTGGCAATTATTTTTATACAATAAAAATAAAAAACAAAGAAATGTGGGGTTTGAAGGACAAGGACAAGGACTAAGAGGAGCCATGGTTGACGAGGTTGGCTGTGGTTTGCTATAGTTGGGAAATGTATACGCGCCCTGAGGGAGGTGTTCTCACGTGCCAGGCAAACATAATACAAATATAAAAGTATATTTCATAAAGATGATTTTTTGTGTTATTTTATTCATGCTAATGAGTTATTTATTTAATATTTTTGTATTTTTTTTCTTCAATCTAGATAAATTTAGTTTTTTTTTCTAAGTTTAGTTTCAAATTATCTCACCTATTCTAAATATTTCACTTAAGGATTAATTTTTTTTAAAAAATATTATTTGATAAAATGGATAACAACTGTTTTCTTTAAAATAAATTAATTTAAAATTAACTAACAACATATAGAAAATAGTTTTTTTATAAATTAATATATATAAAAATTAATAAAGAACAAATAAAAAACAGGTTAAAATTCGGTTTGGTTCTAAAAAAAAGAAATGGACGAAAAAAAACAGTAATTAAGAGATTGATTTATAGGAAACCAATTTCTTAATTACTTTAAAAAATAAATATAATAAGTAAGAAATCAATTTGGGGAGAATGAATTCCTCATTTGCTATAATATTTATATGATTGATGTAAATAATTTTTGGAGTGTATTATTTAGATAGTTTTTTAATTTATTTATATTATTTGGGAGAAAATTTTGGGCTAAAACACATGTGTTCCTTCATCTATGCATTTTACGCTCCACCGAAAATTCCCTCTACTCCTCCTATACTCTAGCTTCTTTAAGCTATCATTATTTATTTTTTAATTATCAATAATTATCATTATTTATTTTTTAATTATCAATAATTAGAAATAACCTTGTGTTATAATATAAATTATTTGTGATAAATTCAAAACATATGTGTTATAAATAATTGATACACTTAAAAACATGCATTTATTAAAAATTAATTATATAAAATAAATATTTAAAATACAAAATATTAAAGACAAATGCTAGCAAGTATCTCAAGGGTAGTTAACAAACTAAGATTAATTTTTTTATTAGAAATTACAAAATTATGTTTCTCATTATTTTTTTAAAGTTTTCCTGTAATTTACATATTAAAAACTTTCTCATTGTAATTTACATATCAAGGCTATACATAAGAGGAAGTTCTCTACAGTACAACCTAGACTTATGCATTTAAGTTTGAAAGCAGAAATCTAAAAAGACATAAATTTGAGTAAAGTAACTTGAATTTCACTATAGTGAAAAATCCATCCCAACTTAATAGGCAACCAGAAAAATTATCAAACATGATTTGAAGGGTGTATTACTTATTCACCTTACAGAATAGCTAAACAAAAGAACTTTGTCACTCTGCGAAAACCATGACTACAATCATTTTTCAAGTGCAATGTGTCACATCACTGAGACCCATGAAGCTTTCATTTTGTGTGTTCCCCCCACTAAATCAATATCAGGGCCAAAGACAGCAGCAGCAAACTCTGCGTCTTTACTTTGTTTGTCAGGATCATCTTTGAGGTTTGGCTTAATCAGCTCAAGGTGGTTGCTTATCTAGCAAAAAGATACACAAACAAGAGTTACATTAAAATGATGTAAAGATGCATCATGAGCATGATCATAAATAAGTTTCCTCATGTAAGTAGACCATTAAACGGTGTGAACTGCAAGGCAACAGTGCTCCACACTTTTCTGTCAAAATAAGTGTGGATTATAATTGCTACAAAACTAATAGTGCCTTATACAACTGTACATTAAGGATCTCAATAAAAGCATTAATGAAATTAGCAATTCAAATCACAAATCCTTAGTTCAGTTACAAGTTCTTTTTCCCTTAGTATTGTCCGTAAGCATTGGTTTTGAAAGCTGCTTATATATAAAATCCTGAAACTCTTGTATACACTAATTTCTCCACAGAATACATAGATTTCATTCAACATAATTCAATGTGAAAAATAGAGAATCCTGTACATAAACCAGATCTAGAATGATGACCAATTAATTACCTGTAAGCAAAAAGTGAATAAAAGGAAACCATTTTTATAAATATAAGGATTGCAGTCTGGTGCCATTAAACAATGAGCAACATCGACCACCATAAAATAAAGAGTGCTTGAGTTTCACTTGCAAGATTTAAATTTATTGTCAAACCATATACTTTTCAAACTGAATATTCATATCCTTGTCATCATCTACTTATCTCTATAGATTAAAAAATATATATTTTTCTCACATTAAGCCATTGCCTTCCCTTCTCTTCCCTGTTACAATTGAGTTGAATCATAATAAATATTTTCCTACAATTTCAAAGCAGAAACTCCAACAAATAAATCAAGTTGCAACTGATGTCCAGTGCTATGAATAAAGTAGCTCTTAACAATATATTTTGCAAGGACAGTATAATAAAAAATAGAGACAGAAATTTAAAAGATCTCATTCAACCTGTTGGAGCTTGACAAGGCATGGAAGGACAAGGCAAAAGGAGCATGAATCACAACCATCATGGTTATCTCTATGCAGGTAAGGCCATATAGCTCCATCTGGTACTAACCTCTTGCAACATTCCACTTGAGTAAGAGGGCTACCACAACTGCAAGGCAGGTTCTTATTTATAAGGCATTGAATGTCAGGAAGCTGTAACATTCTTCTGTAAACACGTTTTTGCACATCACTCATTGCACAAAACACAATATTATCTTCCTTCCCCATCATAAGATACCCAATGGTCTATTCCTTTGTCCTTCTCAACAGATATTTCTGAAGAACTGCCACAAGGTGTTGTTTTCTCTTATTAGCAATTTGGACAAACCTATCAGGAGCAGTTGACCTCTGGCCATGCTTAAGGGGTTCATCATAGAACTCACGAAAGTGTTCCCGTGTTCCAAGGGACCCAGGTGCAACCCAATCAAAGAGATTGAACAATTCCATGATCTTATTTTGCATTGCAGTCCCAGTGAGACCATAGCGTCTTAGGGTTTTAATTTCTAAACATGCTTTATAGAGTTTTGATTTCTCATTCGTAAGTTGATGAGCCTCATCGATAATAACAATGTTCCAGTTGATATCTAACAAGGAACTTCCATGAATCCTGTATGTGTCAAAACTGGTAATGAGTAACTCCACTTCATTTGCTTCCAATTTATCATATATCAGGTCCCGGTTTGCACCATGATAAATGGAAACACTGAAGCTAGACCACTTGGAGAATTCGCTCTCCCAATTGTGGATAACAGAAGTTGGGCAAATTATTAATGCATGATCTCTTTTCTCTACACGGTTCTCATTTAGAGTAGATTGTCCTTCTTTACCAAAGACGGCAGCAAGAAATGCTATTGCTTGAATGGTCTTTCCAAGAACCCTGTTTCAAATTTCAATATCTCAAAAATGAACTTCTACTTGGTAATTTACTAATTAGTTATTACAGCTGAAATGTAATGAAATGAACCAAATTTACAAAAATACAGAAGTATAAAAATGTAACAACAATATAGACAAAAAACAGAAGAAAAGTCAACATATTTATAGGGCTCAAATAGGATCAAAAGTGATGCAATCCAAGCTATGGACGCTTGATTCGGATCGTTTCGAATGTAAATTCAAGAATCACTATTGTTGACCTTCCAAGAACTCAAGAACAAAAAAACAGAAAATATGAATAAGATGAAGAAGATGAATAGAACGACGTCACGATCCACAAAGAATCGATAAGCCGAAAGAGGATTCGCTACAAAGGAATAGCTTCCTTGATAAGAATTCATTTGATTTTCAATCAAAAACCAAAGAAGAGGTTAAGCTCTTTCTAAGCACAAGCTTAATTTCAATTATATCAAAAGTTCTTACAATTAAGAGTTTCTGAGTATTTATAGAACTAGGCTTAAGAAGATAACTAAGTCTTTAATAAGGCCTATTTACATCAAGTTCAAGCCCATTACACAAATAAACAAAAATTAAGAATTTTCGTAAATTCATGCTAAAAATGTGTGTTAAGCCAGACAGCTTGCGCTAAGCCCAATTTCTCTTCGGGTTGGAATTGGGTTTAGTCAGACAGCTCGTGCTAAGCCTTGGCAGCGCGCACTAAGCCTAGACATATTGTTCAACAATCTTTTTCAACGTGTTCTAATTCAGCTTCTTGTGATTTTCTCCTTTCTTTCCTTTGATGAGTAGTTCATCCTTGATCCTCTTGGTCATCTCTTCTTGTAGAAGCTTGGCTCTAGACTTTGTCATTGGTCCCTTGAACTCATGAAATGTTTCCAAATCTTTATGCTCTTTGAATAACCCTCTATCAAGAAGATGCAACTTGTGATTCTATGACTTCAGAAAACAACTCAAAGAAGATATAAAGATAGAGTACATACATTTGTTAAACTGAGAAAATTTCTCAATATTAAAATGCCATTAAAAATTAGAGATATAAAATCGGTTTAATGATAAAAGTAGGAGGGAGGGAGGGATAGGTTATGGGTTTAAGTCCTCCCGCTAACAAAACTAACATATTAACAACTAACATTTACCGATAAAAAAAATGACATTAAAAATTTAAAACAAGAAACAGTTAACCCAAATTAAGTAAAATTAAAACATTAACCTTTATGAAAATATAATATAATAAAAAAAAATACCTTTTAATTTAAGTTGAAATACTAAATCTTTTTATCTTGAAACAGCTACAATATTATTGTCATGTATTTTGAATGAACGCTTTTTTATATAGTAAGGATATTATGAACATTATATTGAATTCCATCAGTCCATGTGTTGGAGCAGGAATATCATTACATGACCCATAATAGTATGGGAAAATGGATTTTACCCCCTTAAACATTACCGTTTTTCAACTTATTTCCCTAAAGTTTATTTTTTCCTCAGTTAACCCCCATGTACTTTGGTTTTAAATAAAAACGTTACATTTTCAGTTAAATGAAATCAAATGGAAGCTAATCTACAAACACTTGAAACCAAACTTCAAAAGGATTAAGTGATAAATATACAAACTTCAAGGGGTTAAGTGATAAAGAAAAAAATTGTTTTTTAAATGGTAAGGATATGTGGTGAGAAGCTGTCTCATGTTCAGTTTCATTTAACCAAAAATGTAACATTCCACTGAAAAAAAGTAGAAATTCAAGAAGACAAAAAGATGCCGCACAAGAGGAACCAAAGAGAGAAAGTAGAAAAACAAATTGTAACTCACATGTCATCTCCAAGTGTGCCTCCATGATTGTTCTTGTACAAACCATACAAAAACCTCACTCCCTCTCTTTGATACTCAAGCAGTTTACAGTTTATAGATGCAGGAACCTGAAACAGTGAAAACAGCTCACAACAACATTCAATCTTGTTTCAAATTTACAAAACCTAAACATCTGCTAATAGCGCATTTTGCTACCCACAATAATTTCTATAAAAATCCACATTTTTCAATAAATTCATAAAAACTATGCAATCTATTCACTACTCTACCAAGATTTTTTTTTCATATTAAATGATATCCAATTATCCTGCACATAAATACAATCACTGTGCTGACTATATATAACTAGAGGGAAACAGGCGTTCACACTCACGGTCGTAAATCTACACCATTAGATGAAGATCATTTGGTTCAAATCTTGGATGCATATTTTATGTCTGGTTTACCAAGATAAAACACGAGTTGTCTGATCTTCATCCAACTGTTCAGGTCGAATTCGATGACCCTTTTTTTTTGTGAACTTAGGGTATCCCAAGTTGGAGCCAACAACTAATTTCTCAAGACACTGGGATCCATTTAAGTGTGTTTTTCTTTTTCTGTTGAACAAGCTCCAAGTTTATTAATATTGTTAATATTAACAAAACGATGGATGCATCAGAACGCGTGCTGATGGATTGAAACTGTAAGACAAACACATTTGTTTATCTAATTTTTAATATTGTTAGTTTTTATTAGTAGAAGGATTTAAACCCGCGATCCTCTCCCCTTTCATTCTCCCTTCACCACCAGACCAACCTTTATATCTCCTCACAAACCAACTCTTAAGAATTCACCACTCCCAACATATGTTTTTTCATATGCACATACAAACCTATGGATAAAACTTCTAACCACATGCTTAAAGGGTGAGATTATTTGTCAAATATACCATTATGGTTGAATGCGTTAGATCATAACTAGAGAGTATGAGGGATTAACACCTGCACCATGGGAAATTCTCCATGCGAGGACAATAGAAGAGGCTCAAAGATCAGTCCAGTGTGATCAAACTGAAACTGTGGCAATTTGTGTGAAGCGAATTTTGTTATCTTTATCTCAGGTTCTCTTTCTTTTTCTTTTTCTTTTTCTTGTTGTTGTAGGGTTTTGGAGTGTGTTAAAAGAAGAAGAGGGTTTTAGGGTTGAACAAGGTCGCAGAGATTCCTTCAGAGACCGCAGTGACATGGATTCTGTTGTTGCTGATAAGGCGCAAAGTTTTGAATTTTAATGACAAAACAAAACCTTCGTTTTCAGAACTGCAATTCTTGTTAACCACCAAACTCATTTTCGCTTCCCAAATTCAATTTTCTGGTACCTTTTCTCCAACGTTGCCCAAGGCCAAGGTTTTTTTTGTTACAATATATTTTATTTTATTTTGAATAAATAGCAAAATTCATGAAATTATGATGCAAATTGATCATGAGAAAATGTAAATTCAAATTTATTACTTCCATGTACAAAAGTAAAATAAATTAATCATTGTTGTTAAATTTGATATTATTTTATCATTGTCACAATATTTAAATATTAATTTAATAATAAATTATATTTATTGAGATTAATTTAACATAAAATTATAAATTTTAATGATTAATTTGTGATTGAATTATTTATAAAATTAATGATTTACTTTTTTGTATATTTAAAAATTAATTTTAAATTTTTTATCTTTTTAGAATCAATTTATCAACATTTTACACTTTTAAGAACGAATTTCATGATTTTTCTTTTATTATTTTTGTATAAAGTATATTGTAGAATTTATAATCAATAATCAATCAATTAATGTTCAATATATATTTATTTTTATCTAAAAAAATTATATTTATTTTTATTACAATAAAAGTAAATAAGTCGGAGAAGAAAATCTTTTGCAATTGAGAGAGAACAAGCATTATATAATATAATTATTAATGTAAATAGAACAAGTATATTTTCTAATTTAAAATGATTAAATTAATTATTAATTATTATTAACACATGTGTATGTTTTAACTAAGGTAATTAAGAATATATTACATTATTCCTTTTAAAAAATAATTTAAAATCGTTATTTTATTTTTATCTTTATTATAATTAAAGTAAACAACAAGTCTGAGAGAAATCTTAGGTAATTGAGCAAGAAATCTTAGAAAGAGAGATTGTTGTAGAAGATGCAAATGCGTTGAGTCTACTGTTTCTAATCTTCGTTGAATACCTCTCAGGCGAGCTTCTAATTCCTTTTTCTTGGCAAATATATTGTCAAGTACCTCCCTGTTAAAAAACAAGAGTACTCCCAGATAGTGATGACATGATTCAGTGCATGTTTAGTTTTACGCTATAAAATTATGTTTAAGACAAAAGTTATTCTACTGACCAATAATAAGATCATTATTTTTTTAGATTTATTTTATTTTTATTCGTCAAATTTATATTAAAACATGTATCATAATAATTTTAACTGAAAATCAAATATACACTTGGAGAGTTGAAGATATGACCCGAGTTTTTTAACCACGCATTTTTCACAATCTCAGAATAATAATCTTTATGACCATACCACGCAACCTGAAATCTGAATGGTCTCCCTCTCTTTTGATGACATGCAATTGCTGCATCGCAAGAAGATGGCATTGTGGTCTCAATTTTTTTTTAGAAAATGATTGTGGTCTGATATTGTTCACCTATATATGGAGGTATTAATTATAAGCAGACATTTTATTGTTGATAACTTTACGTCAATGACAAATTTTATCCATTGCATGTACTCATGATCTGGCTGATTTTATTATGGTCTTTTCTAAGTGTTAATTCTAATTGCTTTGTTAAAAATTAAAAAAAAATTGTAATTCCTCTTCTTTTTTAGCTCCCAATCTAATATCTCAGACTGACTTTCTCTTTACAGAAAATGAATTCAATCAATTATGTCCAATCAAATCCTCGATCATTGCATCTTTCCTCATCAGATTAACCATTTAGCCTAATTTGATTTCGAATCAAGTCCTCAATTATTCCATCTTTCCTTAAGCCAATCAAATTTTGATTTCCATAACATTTCAATTTTCCGCAACGACAAAAATATCAGCTAAAAATCATATGAACCTAAACACTCTAACAAATTTAATTGTTTTCTTATTTTTTGCTTACAATTTTAAAATTATTACTATTATTTTTCTTTCTCCAAATGTTTCTTTTAATCATTTTAAAATCACGTCAAAACAAGAAAAAATGTTTCAAGTCAAAATTAAGTGCTGATAAGGAAGTTTTATATTTTTTTAAAATGATAAATTTAAATTTTATAATGTGCAATAATTCATCAGGTTGGAATGGCCAAAAACATGACTTGGAAAAGGAGCAAAATAAGACTGAATTTAAAGAACTTGTTTTTTAGAGATTAAATCAATTTCATTAAAGAACTTGTTTACAGCTGATTTTGCCACATAATATATAATTACGAAATAAAAGTATTTATGTGCAGGTAAGATTATTTTTTATTTTAGACAATTTTTTATTTTTGAGATAGACGTAACATTGAATTTAAAAGAACTAGTTTACAGCTTATTTTGTCATACTATACCTTATAAAATAAATAGTTATATAAATGTTTGAGAAAATTTACAAAAATAATTTATAATATATCTATAAACTGTCGTTTTAACTTATATATTCTAATAAACTTTCTACAATAATTCATAAAAATAACTTACAACTTATATAAAAAATAATTTATCCTTATTTTATTTTTAATTATAAAAACAATTTATATGTAAAATTAATATCTGCTTAAGAAGCAGTTATTTAATAAATACAGTAATTAATTAATCGAATTATTTACTAAAACATACCCTACAGTCTAATTTATAAGACTTAAAATATATATCCAGTTTGATGAAGAATATATATATAACAGTCATGTAAATTATGCAAATAAAAAAAATCATCAACAAGAAACTCCCCTTTCACCTTTTTTTTAAACTTATATATATATATATATATATATATATATATATATATATATATATATATATATATAATCTATCGCTTTCATTTTTTCTCTTTCATTCTTACACTTTCCTAAATATGTCTATAGCACCTTAGTATGTCCAAAGGTCAAATAAATATATAAATACGTATATTTATTTTTTCTTTTTCTATCATATTTTCCCTTTTTTAATTTATTATTATATTGTTTTCTTCTTCTCTTTCTTTTCATCCAACACACTCTTTTTTGGTACAGGCCAATTTCACCAATTTCTTTGGTACAGTCATTCCATACACTCTAAGATGAGGTGTATATTTATCATCATTATCCCCTAAAATAAACCGAAAAATGAAATATAAACTGAAGAAAGTGTGTATATTACCGTTGAGTCAAGACCTTACAACGATGTCCAAAGTTAAAATAAATATAAATTAGTATATCTATTTATTTTCTCTTTTTTATTATTTTTTTCTATTTCTTTTTTATAATATTTTTTAATCATGATATTAATGTGTAATATTCACAAATTTATTAATAACTATTTCAATATATAAAAAAACTCATCTTATTATATTTTCAGTGAAATGTTTTTTTTTTTCAATCACGTTTTTAAAAAGATTGAAAATACTACTTACCAACAAAAACTTACAACTTGTTGATCTTCTCTTTCTTTCATCCCATACTCTAAGATGAGGTGTAAATTCATCTCTATATATCCCTTGAAATAAACCAAAAAAAATTAATTATGAACTGAAAGGAAGTGTATAATAATATTACCGTTAAGTCTACTGCATGTGGCCAAGTGTAGACGTAGTATTACTCAAAAAAATTAACCACAGAAACAAACACTCGAAACGCCCCCACTAATTATGATGACACTCCTGATTCCAATATAATGCCAGCAAATATATTACCATTACCCATCAAAGCATTTTCCATGCTCTAATCCCCAACGGTTACCTCTTCTCAACCCTCACTATATATATTACCCTATCTCCCTTCACACATTTCATCATCTCTTTCTCTGATTCTCTTCTTATTCGAAGACCACCAATTTAGCAAGCTCAGTTTTAGTTTTTCAAATGGCAATATTCCATAGGTTTCTGGGGCTCTTGATTTTGATGGCTCCTATGTTGTTGCTTCATGTTGTGGCTAGGCAATTTGATGTTGGTGGCAAAGATGGTTGGGTGCTGAAGCCTACCGAAGACTACGATCACTGGGCTCAAAGAAACAGATTTCAAGTCAATGACACTCTTCGTAAGTCCATTACCTTTTTCATTTTCAACATATATCAAATTTAGATTAAACTTCCTCCGTTTACTTGTTATAAGAAATATATACTATAATTTTTTTTGTATAAATGAAAACTGAGGCAATACTTCATTACATCGAAGTGGGTTTCCTGAGTTTGATTTCTCCATATAAGTGAGCTATTATAAACTATTTGTACTTGAGTTTGATTTCTCCATATAAAAAAAATTGTTTACATTCTCTTCTTGTTTTTGAATTTGAGTTATTATATGTTTCCTGAGTTCCTCTTTTTTTCCCCCACTTCTCACCCTTTTTAATGAAAAGAAAATCAGATAGAGGCTTTTTTTTTTCAAACAAAAAATATGTATGATCAGAATTAGTTTCTTGTGATTTACTAGTGTTTTTTATTCAAACGTTTACGCAATGGAACTGTTAAATGAAGAACATATGACTTATTTTTATCTTTGATAAATCAAATTTAAAACGCATTTGAATTTGAGTCATTTAATTTCCATTCAACTATTTGCTGGCTGCGTTAATGCGTGATACTAAATTGATATTAATTTTGTTTTTACATAAAAATAGTAAAATCGAGAAAAACTTAATAGAATATTAATTAGTTCTTATTAATTTATATTTTGTTGTTGCATGCATGCAGATTTCAAGTACAATAAAGGGATTGATTCGGTTGTGGTGGTGAAGAAGGAGGACTTTGATTCATGCAACATCAACAACCCCATACAAAAGATGGACGGTGGTGATTCAACCTTCCAACTTTCCAATTCTGGCCTTTTTTACTTCATAAGTGGCAACCTTAATAACTGCAAAAACGGTCAAAAGCTCATTGTTCTTGTCATGGCTGTGAGGCAACCAATTTCTAAGGCTGCGCCGCCGCCGGCAAGCATCCTGCCACCGCAGAAGATTCCGGCAACCGATTTGACTTCTCCGGCACCAACACCGACGACGGACAATTCGGGTTCAGGGAGGGTTGGTGTGAGTGTGAGTGTGGGGATTGTTTTTATGTTCATTGCCTTTGTTGGGTTGGTTTAGTGTGTTGGTGTGGCCTATGGATGAGGACTTGTGGTTTGAACTGATGGTAAAAAAAAAAATAATGATTGTTTCCCCCTTGATTTGTACTTTGTATTATATGGGTGTTTTGATTTGAACTTTGTTCTTTTTGTTTAGGATTTCTTTGATTGAACTTTTTTTTTGTTTTTTGTTAATGTTGTGGTGGAATGGTTGTTGATGCATAACTCACAAATTTTACATTATTTTATTGTAATTAATTTTGTGTGTTTTTTTTTATTTTATATTTTCGTCTATTTTTTGCGATGTGTATTCTTTTAGTTCCTTTTCAAGTGTTTGATTGTTAACAATAAGTTGTTTCCATTTATATAACGTTTTCAAATTCAATAAAATGTTGATTTTTTTTGTCAATTATACTCTTATTTTTATTTATTATTTTAACATATTTTTTTATAAATTAAATAATAAATAATTTAAAAGTTCAAGATAAACTGAACACTTATTGGTCAAAACTTTAGTGGATACTTACTTGACCAAAACTTCTACCATCCCATTTTCCAGCTACCTCCAAAAAAATTACGTATTCCCAACCAAGTTTATTTTTTAATGATAATACTTGTTGTCAATCAAGGGTGAATTAGTGCTTCCCACAAGCATTAAACACACTGAGAGAAATTGATTAGAATAGCACTATTACTACTTTATAGAACATATATGTGAGAGAAGTGAAAAGAGAAAGGTTTAGGAAAATTACTCACAATTTCACTAAAAATCAAAATGGTGTAGTGGGAGTAAATAGGTTTTCTTGGTTAGAGTGTAAAAACCTTAAACGACAATTATAAAAAAAAACGCATGGAGAAAAAAAAACAGAATTTGAACACAAAATTTTGTGAAAATGACTTAATTAAGTTCGTCTTTAGGTAGTTAATTACTTCGTCTTTCTCTCTTCTTTTTGTTATTCATGGAAGGGCCTCGTGTGAATTATTTAGTTAAGTTTATTCTCACGAGCAGTATTTTAAAATTTGTGAGAAAGTAATATGAAAGTTGTTTTTTTCTTTTGCTTTTTAATAGACGACAATAAAAGTATGGAAAATGGTAAGTAGTGTTTTTTTAGGATACATAAGATTATGATATTTCATTCATGGACATAAGTGAGAATAGTATCAAAGAACTCACTGCATGCGAGAATGAAATCGTGAAACTCTTATTATAGAATTAGCAATATGATTGACTTGTCGTATTACAAAATTCACCCTTAAGTTTGAAATTAATTTTAAACTATCAAGACATTTTCTTACGAGAGATAATGAAGGAGCATGAGCTGAAATTAAATAATCTGTTTATTAAAATTGTCTACAACCATCTTTGAGTTAATTACTTCAAAAATCACATTGTTGAGTTAAAATTGAATGGATGACTGAATTGCTTGATATAGTGATGTTGATGTTTGGTTGGAGCGTGTTGGTGTGCGTGCTGTTTGCCATTGAGAGTGGTAGTTCATCACTGCATCAAAAGAAGAAATATCAGGAGCTTTGGCAATCTGTGGCCACAATGCCTCATTCCTACGTGTCCATATGCAACACAAAAGAGTGAAAACTTTCTACTATTTAGGCTTATCTTTGGATTACTTTGGAAGTCCTGTTAGAATGGCCCACGTTGAAGGTCAGATTCTACGTTTTATTTTATTTTATTTTTATTATATTATTTTAGAAATTTTGTTATTGTTGAATCTGATATATCCACATTTTCATTCCATGTCTTTGTAACATATTTGGTGGTTTCAGTTTTGTATCACCAATTATTCAGAAAAAAGAATACATCATCTATTCAGTAAGAGTCTAGAAGAATAAAACTGTCTTCAAGTTCGTATATGTATCGCTTCGCATTTGATTTGTAATGACTAAAGGTATGCTCGTAATATTTAATTTTCACTGTTTGATCTGAATATGTTATTTAAATTGATTTGCATGTTTAGATCAGTACCTATTAATTTACAAGTCCAGCTTGATACCATATTTCATGAGCTTTGTAATGTAATAGTTATAAATTAACATACCAATTTTATATTATTTTCATATTTTTTTAATAAAACTTTGAAGACATTAATTTTGTTTTTGTTACTAGCAAAGACATGCGTAAATTAATGAAGCAAAAATGGGAAGCTAATCCACACAACATCCCATTAACACGGGAATGCAAGTAATTTCTAACGCAACAGCCAACAAGCGAGCAACTAAACATGTTATGCATTTTTTATTTTGTTTAAGAATATGTTGTGTTTTATGTGTATTAAATATTTATTAATTTTGTTGATAATTAATCTTAAAAAAAAATGGTGAAGTCAATTGTTATCCAAAGGAGAAAATTGAAAACAGAGATGGATAAGTGGACCAACCTAATTCACATAGTTAGCCCAGGATATATATATATATAAAGTTGATTTTTCATATATGAGTTAAATCAGATTGGCCAGTACATTATAAATAACTTATTAAGGGTATGCTGATTTTAAATTTTTAATAAACCTATTTTGGAACTAATTCTTAAAATATATTATATTTAAATGCAAATTTTTAAAATTGAGTTAAAAATATTTTGTTTGATTGATAAATAGAATACATTTTGAGTGTCACACTAAATTATTATTTTTTATCTAAATTGTAGATATTTTTCGTCAAATATAATCCTATTTTCAAACAGGACTACATTTCATTAGTATTCAACACAATTACATATCAACACTCTCAAATTCAACACTTTTACTTGAACAAAACCAATCCCGCTCAAATTGATTTACGTGCTCAATGATACTAAGTTAAATCTTTCTACCATAAAAGGTTGTAACTTTTTTTTTAAAAGGAAGTTATAAAATTTTAGTTCTTTCGTAACTAATTCTATCATTATGGAATTGATTTTAAAAATTAAAAATACTATTAAACCAAATAGTTCTTTTACAATTTCCTAAAAAATAATCTCTAAGAATTGATTATTTGCCTCACTTATAGATCAAAACAAATAGATACTAAAATTAATATTAACAATGGTTAGTTCAAGTGACTTGAAACTTTAATATTTTAAGCTTGTGATAAGGAATTTAAATTCTGATTGGTATGTATGGAGAAATCATTAAATCACAAATTTAATTTTTGATTGGTAAGTATGGAGAAATCATTATTGAGAGGTTTTTTAAATTTATTTAAGCATTTTGGGTCTTATTTAATGATTTAGCAATTATATGTTTTAAAATATCATTGGGCAAGGGAGTTACATAAAAATAGAAAGCAACCAAAATATTCTTTTAAAATAAATAAAATGAGTTGGTGAATTGACCAGTAGGTTAAATGGTCAATATACATTAATGAGTGTCATTCTCCTAAAAGAGTTTAAAATTTTAGTATCGACTGAAATATTCCTTTGCAATCCTAAGCAAGGAAGAAAAAAAATTGGTTTTATATTGTCATGTTTGTGGATTCCCACATTCCCACCTACCTGTTAGTTGTTTTTCTTTTTTAACTTTTTCCTGCTTTTTTCTTTTAGGTTTTTTAAATTTATTTAAGCATTTCGGGTCTTATTTAATGATTTAGCAATTATATGTTTGAAAAATATCATTGGGCAGGGAGTTAGTTAAAAATAGAAAGCAACGAAAATATTCTTTTAAAATAAATAAAACGAGTTGGTGAATTGACCAGTAGGTTAAATGGTCAATATACATTAGAGATCAAATTATAATTTAAATAATTTCAATAAATTATACTTCTTTCTCGTGAGGGATACGATTATTATGTTATCTGACTTGTCTCTCCCATTTATTTGCGTTAAGGCGTATATCTCTTTCTCTAGACA
Source organism: Glycine max (assembly GCF_000004515.6). NCBI lineage: Eukaryota > Viridiplantae > Streptophyta > Magnoliopsida > Fabales > Fabaceae > Glycine > Glycine max. The sequence goes on from NC_038242.2 coordinate 47,579,329, forward strand.
AACACAAACAATTACTACAATCTACTCTTTAAAAAAAAATTTTAAAATAATTGTGTGGCTATAATGTCTCTTAACCTCCTTTATCTCTCTCTTTTTTATTTAAAAAATATACAATACTACAATCTACTCCTGTATATAGTTTCATAAACTAAAGGAATAGAACTAAAGTAACGTGGTTGATAACATCCCAAATCATATAATGAAAGAAAATATTATGATATTGTACACGAGGCTATGTGCTATCTTTTTTGACAAACCATACATGAAACATATTATTAAAGTTATAATACCTACCTTCAAGTTGTATTTTGGTGTTAACTTGGTTCTGTAATGTTTGACTATGTTTTGGTCCGTGTATTTCATTTGGGGCAGGCCTGGCACTTCTTGTTCTGAACGTAATAAAATATTTTTCTTTTACAAAAAAAAAAAAAAAACAAAAACCCATCAAGTTTCTCAAAGTTGTCTATACTTTTTAACATCGCATGATAAAATGAAATACTTACTAGTTACTAGCTCTTCATTTGCATGCCAGGAAGGTACAACATTTCCTGAGTGTTTTTTTTTTTTTTTTTATCTAGAAATTCATTAACACGTGTTTTACAGCATCAATGATACGTTAAAAGCCAAGAACTTTCTTCAACTGAAACCAATTTAAAACCTAGAAAGAATATAAAACCAAAAAGATTCAAATGTAAGGTGACTGGGAGCAGAAGGCACACATTTTTCCAATGTGCTCTCCCTTTGCCCCTACATATGTTATAACAATTATATTGCGTGAACTGATCCTCTTTGATGATCTGTCCAAGGATCGATACCTTGATCTGGCACGTTCTTGATCTTGAGCCTCTTTCTCCACAATTTGATGTCATGAAGACCTCATATAATACGCAAAAGAATGAAGATCAGTGGATGAATTGATTGCTATAGTCACTCCATGGGATGAATATACAGTAGTTTGTTACTTCTACTTTCGATGGACATGCAATATTGGCTAGTGATCTTAAATATTGAATTTAACTAATGAACAATCCTGAAAACTAACTTTTGAGATTTAGTTAAATTTGAATTTAAATTTTAAGATGGCATTAAAACCTATTTTAATGATTGTTTTATTGACTATTTGTTATTGGACTATTATTGAATGATTTCACTATGTGAAGGAAGTGTGTTAGAAATCCTATATTAAGTAGCAATAGGACCTAAATAGTGTGTTTGATATCCTACATTATCTAATGATATCACCTATATAAGGGATAACCCATCTCGCATGAGCAAATTTTTAAGCTAGACTCAAACCAAATTACAAGAACTTTTATGAGTTTATCACTTTTAACACCTCAACCACAATTGATTGATGTGAAAATGTTCAATCATAAATTTTTGGCAAACAACAAATTCAGACAAATTACTCAAGCACAATTGTTGATTCAGATTCAATTGATGTGAAAATGTTCAATTATAAATTCCCTAATAGTGTATTTGGATAGAACAATTCAACAAAGAATTCATTTTTTCAAGGAATTTAAAAGGATTCATGATAAAATAACTTATTTAGATAGAATATTTGAAATAATATTTAATTTTTGGTATTTTTATAAATTATTTTGATCGACTAAAATAATAAGATTTCAAATTTTTTCAAAAAATAAAGAATTTGAAATTCTTTTTTCGAAGACGGTCACTCTAACGATGTTTTTTACTGACGTTGGCCGAGGTTTTGAAATTTTGAAAAAACAGCAACAAAGTAAGTGTCAATTTGAAGAAGCAGAAACAAATCCAACAGTGTAATTTGTCTCCTCTTAAGTAACCATGGCAAGCCACTCATGTCTCTACCAACAAATTTCATAATATTCTTGGCATAGTTTGCTTTCTGGAATGTATTGTGTGATAGACTCTTCCATGGTATATGCAAATCACCTCTAACCACAGCCTATTAGAAATATGTGATGTCTATTACTTCAAGGAATGCACACAACAGGAGAAATTGTCAATTTACCAAGTGCCAAAACATCCTGAGTAGAGCATAGATACAATTTCATAAGAAATCATATTAATTGATTGATAAATGCAGAAAATATACACTGTGCTCTTATTTATATTAAATATTTAACACCAGCCACAAGTGACTCACCATACATATGTATCTACATTGAAGAAGAAAAAAAAAAGCATAAAAATGTATCTACATCGAAAAATAACATTGATCAGTTGATGTAACCAGGAGGGAGTTGTCATTTTCTGAAAAAGAAGAGAGAATACTCTACAGCATCAATGAGATCCGCAATGTCGTGCAATGAGCGTTCATCAGAACCCACCCAGAACATTGCACGCAGCTCCGCCTTCTTCGCCAGCCTCGCCGAGAAGCCCAGCCGCAACTCCGGCGAGTTCAGTCCCCGCAGTATTTGTCGGTACAGCGATAGCACCCGGGCCCTGTTGCGACCCAAATCCTCCGCCGTGGCCCATATCCGGCCCATCCCTAATTCGGCCTTGCAACAATACCGAATTTACACGGAAATATAATGTGAATTAAATGATTAAAAGAGAAACAAATGAAAAAAAATCATCCATTCTATCTCCTATTAACAAAAAAAAACTAATAATTAACCATTATTATTGATCGATAAAAAAAGCATCGAAGTAACACATTAACATATTTTTCTTTGGCAGAAAAAACTAACAAATTAACCATTACAACTCACATTAAAAAAATGTTCGTTTGTGACTTTGTGTCGTAAAATTATTCAATTATTTAAATTAAATAAGTAAATTACAGAGAGAGATTGAGTGGTATGGGAAAGGTGAGTCAGAAAGAACGTAGCGATAGAAATTGGATCATATCAAACATGTAATGCTTGATGATCACCGTTTCTCTTTGTTAAAGCTTTCATCATGTTCACCTTTCACAACCACACCAGAGAGGAACAAATGAAAGAGTGTTTGTTGTTGTTGTTGATTGAGATACTTACTTACTTGAATCGATGAAGTTGCAATGAGAGTGAGGAATGTGTCAATAACGGCTTTTAAAGCGTTTTCAATAAGTCAAACAAACCCTAGCTCCCAGGTTGGACCAAAGCTTCCGGGTTTAAGCCCAATTTTGTCTTTTGGGCTTTTAGCCCAGTTTAACTTCCTTTCTATTTTTTTAATGAAACTTTCTACCCAGTGAACACTGGATATAAAAAACATTAAATTATTTTTACATTCTCTAATTTATTTTTCAGAATTGATTTGGTCTTGGAGTTTTTTTTTTTGGGTTTAATTCAGTTTTCTAATTTTTAAAATCGGTTCAATTTAATTTTGGTCTAAATTGGATTGACAGTATTAAGAAATGTGTACCTAGTTGTGATTTTAAATCGTTATAGAGTGTGATAATGTTAGTATGACACATTCATCTTTCCACCTTGTTAGTTTAATTTTTACGGTAAGATCAAATTGAACCAATTTTAAAAGTTAAAGAACCTAATTGAACATGAAAAAACTAAAAATTCAAATCTAACATAAAAAAAATTAAAGTACAAAATACTAATTTAACATATAAAAATGGCTTAATTATATATCTAATCCCTTAAATATATTTTAAGCTTTAATTTGATCACTTAATTATTAAAATTTGTAATTTAATCCTTCAATTATTTAAAATGCAACAATTATGTCTTTCCGTTAATTTTGTAATGTTGACTAACGGTCAACCTCTTTTTCTTCTTTCTCTAACCCTTCGCATGCACTCACAACTCAATTTTGATATTTATGATAGATTTAGAATATGAAATAACTTCCAGATTTATAAGTAACATATAAAGTAAGAATTTAAATGATTTAGTAGGATGTAAGACTAAAGCTTGAAGAGGAAAAATTATTTTGAAATATTTTTCATTCTAAAGTAAAACTTGGTATTTTGGTTGATAAGATGGCAATCTTTATTCAATATTTTTTCTTTTTCTTTCTTCTTCTTCCCCTCTGGTTTTCGCTCTTTGAATGTGCTTCTCTTTTTTAGATATGATCTTGTTTCTATTTTTTTTATATCTGCACATGTTCTTGGAACATGCTTCTTCCATGCAAGATCTACAAGGCCGACCTTGCAAACTTCATTCTTCGCACTAACTCCTCCATATCGACACCACCATTGACGTTATTGTTCAAAGAATTTTCAGCTAGCGTTTGTAATTATGCTAGGCTTGAAAGTCGAAATTGACTTTGAAACCAAATTGTAAACTTACACACTTAAAGGCTATTTGCAGAGTCCTTGTCATTCTTTGGCGTCGGAAACTTAACGCTCTTGAGCAAGAGAGAAAGATGAGCTAGAGCGAGAATCAATGAAAGAAAATGAGTGGTACCAAACAACTATTACTACTAAAAAAACCATTTTCTACAATGGCAGAACGAAGATGGTTTCCCAAGAACTGTCTTAAATCTGATTGCGGTGACATTTTTATAATATCGACAACTTCAACGATGACGATTTTATAAAAACCGTCTTGGAAAGCTACATTAAGGACGATTTTTTGTAAAACTATCATGGTTTCATTTTTGTTCCAGCGCGCAAATTGAAAAGTCACATCTAGACATGACAAGAAAATCCGTACCCGTGGGTACTCGCCCGAATCCCTCCCGACTTTGACGGGTAATACCCGAGTTGACCGGGTATGGGTTCGGGTTTTCCCCGATAACCAAAAGTTGGGTACGAGTACGGTATGAGATTACTAGACCCGTCCCGACCCCAAACCCGAACCCATCCCGCCACTTAAAATCTTTAGAATTTTTGCATAATTTAATAAAAAAACATAGAATTTTTATTACTAGTTAATTTTATTTTAGAATTTTTACATGATTTTATATTATTTTCTTAATTATTTTTATAGACACACGCGCTATAATAAATTTATTGATATATAAATAGTTAAAAATATATATTTAACAATCAATTTATTTTTTCTAAAATCAAATTTTTAATATTTTTTTTTTTACAAAAAAAATATTTTTCTAATTTGAATCGTGTATGAGACGGGGTCGGGGATACCCAATACCCGACGGGTACCTGACGGGTACGGGGATGAGACAATAAACTTAAACCCGTCGGATATCGGATACGGGTATGAGAATATGTTGGAGAGAATCGGGATAAGGAATTGGAAAGACAACACCCGTACCCGCCCCGCCTCATTGTCATGTCTAGTCACATCTCACTCATAACTCAACAATGTCTAGAGATCAGTGAGAGAGCCCTACACTAAAATCCTTGGTTTGAGCTAAGACGAATCCAATCCAACTGCGAGCACTCAATTGTTGGTGTGAGAAGGAGGGCTGTGCAAACGACCACAAGTTTGTGTCTTTCTAGTGCTATGCGACTTCTATGATAATTCGATTAAGAATTGTTTGTGTGTATGTTGAATAGTGTTAAGTGTTTTTTTTCTTGTGCTTAATTCAGAAATTGTTGATTCCATTTAAGATGCGGGGATACCAAGGTGTTTAGAACCTGGAAAATAAGGTATTATGGAAAATAAGATACTAGGTTCATTTAGCCATGGACAGATACCAAGCCCAACCCTTTTTTTTAATTGTTCTTTGTTTTATTTTTTAAAAAAAAAACTTCTTCTATTGACATTAACTTGTTACAGGCAGTGGCAAAACATATCTATGGGACACTGAGAAACTCAAGTGTTGTAGTATCCAAGTTGGTTGGACCTATAGAACCTATGGTTTTGGCAAATCATCCTGTGAAAGGCTTGTATTTCACAATGACGGGTGGACCCGAGGTAATCATCATTTTAATTGAATTCTTAACTGTCTTCATGGCTACAGCCCTGCTTATTGTGGATGATAAAAGCCTAACGAAATTAACACACATTTTGATAATTTTAAAATAAAGGATGCAATTTAAGAGAAAAAAAATGAAGTCATAATTGTTAAAAATTCACAATACTTAGATATGTTTTTGTTCAATGTAAATTCGTATTTTTTTAAATTTTAGTCTGTCTGTAAAGTTTTTATTTATTTTAGTCTCTATAAATTTATACTTTTTTTTAAATTTTATTAGTCCATGTAAGTTTTATTATTAATTTTTAGTCTATCTAAAATTTCATTTTTTCAACTTTATTCTCTTTTAAATTTCAAGTTTTTTATTTGAAAAATTATAAATTTACAAGGTCTAAAAATTAAAAAAAAATTACAAAGATCAAAATTAAAAAAAAACATAAACTTATAATAACCAAAAATATATTTAAGCCAATTAATAATTAAAATAATGATTATATGTTTGTGTGAAATTGTTAAAAATATATGTTTTTAATCAACCACAATTATACGCAATTATACTCAGTAAAAGAAATCAACAATAATTATTATGCAGTCCATAACTAAGTACATTTTTTTTATCGTGTTAATTTCTAAAAGAAATTCATTTTAAAAATTATTTTTAAAAATTATTTTATTTTAAAAAATATCATCATTATTTTCCAATTTCAATCTACCTTTGAGATATGTAAATAATTTGAATATGGTAAATAATTAGTTTACCCTTGAGAATAATGTTATTTATACCATATTGTTCACTAATTTTTCCACATTCACTTTTTTCTTTATCTCTCTAAGAAATAATTTATCTTATCACTGATGAGTTTATGAAGGTGGCTGAAATGCCCAATTGTTTAGGAAACTCAATAAAATAAGTTGACATATATAATGAAGGTAGATGGAATAGAGTTTATGAAGGTGGGTGAACTGCCCTATTGTTTAGGAAACTCAATTTTTAATGCATAATTAAGAACATGCTAGTTGACTTTATCTCTTGTATTTACCAACTATTATCAGGAGAAATACAATTAGTTAAACGTGTTAATACCATAACATGTTATCCTTTATGGTTGCAGAGTATAAATATTGCAGCTATAAGCTACACAAGAACGTTAAGAATTACCTTGAAAACAAAGAAAGGATTTATTGATGAGAAGTTCAAATTCTGCGCGGTGAAAGCCTTTGAGGTTATATCCAAAGCAGCAATGGCGATACCCAACAAAAGCAAATGTTAAATTATCTAAAGAATAAATGAGATAAGGGTCGTCTAATCAAGGGAGGCTATGCTGTATAGTATATGCTTGGGAGTATGAATATGCGTTAATTTGTTACTTCTTAGTCAGTTTAAATTAATGTTTAATTTTATCAATAAGTAGAGATCATGGATTCTAATTTTGTTAAGTGTTAGAATGTAATTTACAAAATCGGCCAAAGTCAAGGCAATACAATAGCATACATGTTGTATGCCCATGTGTAATTTCTTTGAACAGTGATATCTTCTCCATGCAAAAAATAAAAATAAAAATGAAGGATTATTGTTTTCCTTCTTTAGCATCATTTGATTGATATCTCATATGAAAGACTTTAAATCTTTATAATAGACTGAGTTTAGTTTATTTGAACGGTATTATCTTGTAATGGAAGTCTTTAAATCTTTATACAGTAATATTTTAATTTTAGCTAATTGATTTTGGTTGAAGGCATGTTAATATCACAATTCTAAGAACACCCCTCCATTCTTTATAAATTAGACTCTTGTTAGATACACCGTCCTGTTTGCTAAGTACACCCCTCATATTTTATAAAATTTTCTTGCCAATTATATCCTTTTTTTACACCCCACGCTGGTGTAAGTTCTTTAAACCCTGTTTTACACGTCTTCCTTTCATTGAAAGGATAAAAAGGGTTTTCTCTTCAAATTTGATCAAACAATTAGCTTTGACATCACTCAAAATTAAAATTGAAATTGATATAAGTGGGATAAAATAAAGCCCACTTTACATTTGCACAAGGAAAACTAGAATGAGAGGGAATAAATGAAATTGCCACACTGATACACTTTATGGAGGAAGAGAATTGAACTTTTCTCAATATTTCATTAACTGATTTTGATTGAATTCACTCATTCAAGAGTGCGGCACATGGCTGCCTTAATAGGAAATTCATTCTAATAAAATAATAATATATTTAATGGTTAATAACTTGATATTTAAGAATCTAAATGACAGTGATACTTAATTTCTCAGTAAAAGTAACGCCGGTGAAGGAAAGTAGTGCAACTTGCAGTTGTGTTAGGCGATGCACTGTAGCTTCTCAATTCTTCGAGTTAGACGGTGATAAATTAATACTTAACAATGAAACAAAATAAAGGTGAATCAAAAACCATATTGATTTAACATTAACCGACAAAAAATATGTTTGGTCACAAACCTGTCCTTACGGATGAGAGGAACTGAGGAAAGCAGTGAAAGGAACTGCAAAACCACATTTTGGGGTTGCAGAAGAAAGAGACAATCACGTCACTGTGAGAGAAGCACGACAAGCAAGACAAAGGGGAGTTGTGTGTGAAGAAATAGGGGTTTATGGAAGAACAAAATTGGGGGGTACGGGTTCAATGAAAGAAAGAAGTGTAAATTAGGGTTTAAAGGAATAACACGAGTGTGGGGGTGTGAAAACAAGGTTAAAAAGGTATCATTGACAATTAAGAATAAAAAGAGAAGGGAAGGGGTGTACTTAGCACAAGTGTATGTGATTTCGACGTAACCAGAACATAAAGGCAGTTAAAATTGAAATCTTTTTAATTATTTAAATTAAATCTGTACGTACTGAAAAATATTATCTACGTAAGATTGTCGTATTAATTATGCAGTAATAGAAATATTTATCAGTACAATAATTTCATTAGTACCTAGCAATTATATATAGGGCCGTTTGGGCATGATTTTTCAAGGTCAAGAGGGATCATTCAACTAACTAATTAAACCGATGACACTGATAGGCCATGGTTTAAGTTGATGATGGCCATGTGTATATCGATTGTTAGAGACAATGGCCACGAGTATTCATCAACTAACCCGATCAAATGAAAATTGAACTTGCATGCATGCTTTCCTACAGTTCTAGACTATAATTCATATACAATTATCATTAAAGCTAAAATGGAAATTTTATAGTCTTTTATGTATTTTTTCAGTTTAATTTCTTAAATTTTAAAAGTTTTATTTTGATTTTAGAGTATTTTTGTTAGATCAAGATGATTGTTTGCCAGTTTAAACTGTTTAGCGCATCACCTTAATTAACTTGATAACATATGATAAATTATAAAAGGTGCTACTTGATTACAACATCTTTAATGCGTAAATGTTTAGATGAATTAATTATCTTAATTTAGTGAATTTCTTAATTTTTTTTAATTTCATAAGTTTTACAAATCCACGTAGATTTAAACCCTCTTTGCACGAATTCATTCTAATCAATGTTAAGGTTGTTATAAAATAAGTGCTTAAAATAATTTGAGTTTTACAATATTTGAAAAATATGTTATTTATAATTTAATTTTGTTAAGAAATAATTGTTTATATATAAGGAACGATGCTTACATAGTAACTCTATGTCATTTGTTTCGATTGAAAAAAAAATAATATTATTTTTTTATTCATAAGAATTAAACATGATATTAAAAAATTTACATCATTCATACATATTGTTCAAGCAACTGAAACGTATATTTTCTACATACATAAGCTAAAATCAAAATAATTAATCTAAAAATAAGGGATAGAAATTCCATTTTATTCATTAAATCAAAAGTTATCTTGAAAAATAATATCAAGATACACAAATTAATGAAGGGCATGATATGTTCACTAATTAATTTACAAGTCTAGATGATCCTCGTATAACGTGATGTTGTCAACCTGTGTGTTGGATTGACTATTTGTTATTGGACTATTATCGAATGATTTTATTATCTGAAGGAAGTGTGTTAGAAATCCTATATTAAGAGCAGGAGAAATTGTCAATTTACCAAGTGCCAAAACATCCTGAGTAAAGCATAGATACAATTTAATAAGAAATCATATTAATTGATTGATAGATGCAGAAAATATACAGAGCGCTCTTATTTATATTAAATATTAAACACCAACTACAAGTGACTCACCATACATAACAATCTAGTTAGAACGCTACTCTCCTAATAATACACACTTTACTTCACGTTTTTTCTCTAGAGAAAAAAAAGTTTGTATCTACATTGAAAAAAAAAACAATAAGCATAAAAATGTATCTACATTGAAAAACAACATGCAGCATCAATGAGATCTGCAATATTGTGCAACGAGCGTTCACCTTCTTCGCCAGCCTCGCCGCAAAGCCCAGCCACAACTCCAGCGAGTTTAGGCCCCGCATTATTTGCCGGTATAGCAACAGTACCTGGGCCCTGTTGCGGCCCAAATCCTCCACCGTGGCCCATATCTCTGGGCCATTACCAATTCGGCTTTGCAACAATATCGAATTAACACGGAAATATAATGTGAATTAAATGATTAAAAGAGAAAAAAAAATCATCCATTCAATCTCCTATTAACAAAAAAACTAATAATTAACAATTATTATTGATCGATAAAAAAACATTGAATTAATCCATCAACATATTTTTCTTTGGCAGAAAAAACTAACATTAATCATTACAACTCACATTTAAAAAAAAAATGTTCGTTAGTGACTTTGTGTCGTAAAATTATTCAATTATTTAAATTAAATAAGTAAGTTCTTGTTTTTGAATTTGAGTTATTATATGTTTCCTGAGTTCCTCTTTTTCCCCTTCTCACCCTTTTTAATGAAAAGAAAATCAGATAGAGGCTCTTTTTTTTTCAAACAAAAAATATGTATGATCAGAATTAATTTCTTGTGATTTACTAGTGTTTTTTATTCAAACGTTTACGCAATGGAACTGTTAAATGAAGAACATATGACTTATTTTCATCTTTGATAAATCAAATTTAAAACGCATTTGAATTTGAGTCATTTAATTTCCATTCAACTATTTGCTGGCTGCGTTAATGCGTGATACTAAATTGATATTAATTTTGTTTTTACATAAAAATAGTAAAATCGAGAAAAACTTAATAGAATATTAATTAGTTCTTATTAATTTTTATTTTGTTGTTGCATGCATGCAGATTTCAAGTACAATAAAGGGATTGATTCGGTTGTGGTGGTGAAGAAGGAGGACTTTGATTCATGCAACATCAACAACCCCATACAAAAGATGGACGGTGTGGTGATTCAACCTTCCAACTTTCCAATTCTGGCCTTTTTTACTTCATAAGTGGCAACCTTAACAACTGCAAAAACGGTCAAAAGCTCAATATTGTTCTTGTCATGGCTGTGAGGCAACCAATTCCTAAGGCTGCGCCGCCGCCGGCAAGCATCCTGCCACTGCAGAAGATTCCGGCAACCGATTTGACTTCTTCGGCACCGACACCGACGACGGACAAATCGGGTTCAGGGAGGGTTGGTGTGAGTGTGGGGATTGTTTTTATGTTGATTGCCTTTGTTGGGTTGGTTTAGTGTGTTGGTGTAGCCTATGGATGAGGACTTGTGGTTTGAACTGATGGTTTAAAAAAAAATAATGATTGTTTCCCCCATGATTTGTACTTTGTATTATATTGGTGTTTTGATTTGAACTTTGTTCTTTTTGTTTAGGATTTCTTTGATTGAACTTGGTTTTGATTTGATTTTATTTTTTTTGTTAATGCTGTGGTGGAATGGTTGTTGAGGCATAACTCACAAATTTTACATTATTTTATTTTAATTAATTTTGTGTTTTTTTTACATCTTCTGTTTTTTACGATGTGTATTCTTTTAGTTCCTTTTTAAGTGTTTGATTGTTAACAAGAAATTGTTTCCATTTATATAAAGTTTTCAAGTTCAATAAAATGTTGATTTTTTTTTTGTCACTTATACTCTTTTTCATTTATTATTTTACCATATTTTTTATAAATTAAATAATAAATAATTTAAAAGTTCAAAGATAAACTGACCACTTATTGGTCAAACCTTTAGTGGATGTACTTGACCAAAATTTCTACCCTCACATTCTCCATAAAATAGGTGAACTGATCATTTATTGGTCAAAACTTTAGTGGATACTTACTTGACCAAAATTTCTACCCTTTCATTTTCATCTACCTCCAAAAAAATTACGTATTGCCAACAAAGTTTATTTTTTAATGATAATACTTTGTTGTCAATCAAGGGTGAATTAGTGCTTCCCACAAGCATTAAACACACCCAAGAGAGAGAGAGAAATTGATTAGAATAGCACTATTACTACTTTATAGAAACATGTGAGAGAAGTGAAATGAGAAAGGTTTAGGAAAATTACTCACAATTTCACTAAAAATCAAAATGGTGTAGTGGGAGTAAATAGGTTTTCTAGGTTAGAGTGTAAAAACCTTAAACGACAGTTATAAAAAAAACGCATGGAGAAAAAAAAAACAGAATTTGAACTTAAAATTTTGTGAAACTTACTCAATTAAGTTCGTCTTTAGGTAGTGAATTACTTCGTCTTTCTCTCTTCTTTTTGTTATTCATGGAAGGGCCTCGAGTGAATTACTTAATTAAGTTTATTCTCACGAGCAGTATTTTAAAATTGGAGAGAAAGTAATATGAGTATTTTTTTTTCTTTTGCTTTTTAATAGACGACAATAAAAGTATGGAAAATGTTAAGTAGTGTTTTTTTAGGAAACATAAGATTATGATAATTCATGGATATAAGTGAGAATAGTATCAAAGAACTCACTGAGAGAATGAAATCGTGAAACTCTTATTAAAGTATGAGCAATATGATTGACTTGTCGTATTACAAAATTCACCCTTAAGTTTGAAATTAATTTTAAACTATCAAGACATTTTCTTACGAGAGATAATGAAGGAGCATGGGCTGAAATTAAATAATCTGTTTATTAAAATTGTCTACTACCATCTTTGAGTTAATTACTTCAAAAATCACATTGTTGAGTTAAAATTAAATGGATGACTGAATTGCTTGATATAGTGATGTTGATGTTTGGTTGGAGCGTGTTGTTTGCATGAAAAGAAGAAATTATCAGAAGGTTTGGCAATCTGTGGCCACAATGCCTCATTCCTACGTGTCCATATGCAACACAAGAGTTAAAACTTTCTACTATTTGGGTTTATCTTTGGATGACTTCGAAAAGTCCAGCTTCATACCATATTTCTTGAGCTTTGTAATGTAATAGTTAAATTAACATAAGAATTTTATATTATTTTCATATTTTTTTTAATATAACTTTGAAGACATAATTTTGTTTTTGTTACTAGCAAAGACATGCATGCGTAAATTAATGAAGCAAAAATGGGAAGCTAATCCACACAACTTCCCATTAACATGGGAATGCAAGTAATTTCTAACGCAACAGCCAACAAGCGAGCAACTAAACACGTTATGCATTTTTTTTTAACATGTGTTTTATGCGTATTAAATATTTATTAATTTTATTGATAATTAATCTTTAAAATTTTTTTGGCTAACTGAGGATTATATGAGTACTTTTTAATTATAAAAATATACAAACTAAAGACATTATGAGAGAAACAATCGGTGAAGTCAATTGTTATCCAAAGGAGAAAATTGAACATATGAAAAAAATTTATTTTGGAACTAACAAGAATCATTATAGGAGATAAAATTCTCTTTCTTAGTATTCAACACAATTACACATTAATACTCAAATTCAAGACTTTTACTTGAATAAAACCGATCCCACACAAATTGATTTATGTGCTCAATGATACTAAGTTAAATCTTTCCACCATAAAAGGTTGTAACTTTTTTTTTTTTGAAAGGAAGTTATAAAATTTTAATTCTTTCGTAACCAATTCTATCATTATGGAATTGATTTTAAAAATAAAAATTATTATAAACCAATTAGTTGTTTTAGAATTTCCTAAAAAACAATCTCTAAGAATTGATTATTTGCGTCACTTATATATCAAAACAAATATATAGATACTAAAATTGATATTAACAATGGTTAGTTCAGGTGATGGAAACTTGAACTTTTTAAGCTTCTGACAAGGAATTTAAATTCTATTGGTAAGTATGGAGAAATCATTATTAAGAGGTTTTTTAAATTTATTTAAACATTTTCGGTCTTATTTAATGATTTAGCAATTATATGTTTAAAAAATATTATTGGGCAAGGGAGTTACGTAAAAATGGAAAGCAACCAAAATATTTTTTTTAAAAAAATAAAATGAGTTGGTGAATTGACCGGTAGGTTAAATGGTCAATATACATTAATGGGTGTCATTCTTTGAAAAGAGTTTAAAATTTTAGTATTGACTGAAATATTCCTTTGCAATCCTAAGCATGGAATAAAAAAAATTGGTTCCATATTGTCATGTTTGTGGATTCCCACATTCCCACCCACCTGTTAGTTGTTTTTTCTTTTTCAACTTTTCCCTGCTTTTTTCTTTTAGGTTTTTCGAATTTATTTAAGCATTTCGGGTCTTATTTAATGATTTAGCAATTATATGTTTGAAAAATGTCATTGGGCACAGAGTTAGCTAAAAACAGAAAGCAACGAAAATATTCTTTTAAAATAAATAAAACGAGTTGGTGAATTGACCAGTAGGTTAAATGGTCTAAATGGTCAGTATACATTAGAGTTCAAATTATAATTTAAATAAATTATACTTCCTTCTCGTGAGGGATACGATTATTATGTTATTTGACTTATCTCTCCCATTTATTTTAAATATATACTATCTTTTTTTTGTTGAGAAATTTACATATATGACACTATTTAATTTTTAATTTTTTGGTAAAAATTCATTAACTTTTAATACAAATTATTATTAACAAAATAGTTTTTACTACATCATTCTTATGACAGATGCAAGTATAGATGCAAGTATTACACTGTAATCTTTTCTTGTGTTAAGGCGTATATCTCCTTCTATTGACAAACACAAACAGTTACTACAATCTACTCTTTTTAAAAAAATATTAAAAATAATTATGTGGCTATAATATCTCTTAACCTCCTTTATCTTCACTACCACAAAAACAAGCTTCTACATCGGTGGAAAACCAGTATCTACGACGGGCCCAACACCGTCTTTGTTCCAGGTGTCGTTGTATGTCGACAACAACGACATCAGTCAACTAGCACCCGTCTTTGTAATGGAAAAAAACAACGTCAGTGGCTAGAAAAGAACACAACGCAAATAATTATCCAACTCGAATAGCAGTTCTTGGACTCTTAGTTTCAGAAAAAGCTTAATTACTCCAATTTGCTGACTATGTAAATGAGTGAAGAAACTGTAGACATTGTTGATCCGATAACCACGTAACACATGTTTCCACAAAGAAAATAAAAGCGAAGCTAACTTTTTCTGACTAAGTAGAGAAATGCCAAAACAACACATAAAAAATGGAAATACTTATAAAATCAATGATTTTAAATTGCATTAACTGCACTTTTACACGTAAACAAGAAAAAGAAAAAGAAAAAACACATGGTCAACAAAAAAAAACAAAAAACAGGTTAGGATGTTACCTCGTATAATCTAACCACGTTCGGATGCTTCAGCAACTTCAAGGTGGATATTTCCCTCTTTATCTGCTATGAAAAAATGAAGATTAGAAAACTGATCTTATGTATTAATTTGAATCATAAATTATAAGCAAAGAGGGGTAAAGAAACAAACAAACATAAAATTTGCACAAAAATTGCCAAACAAAACCCAATTACACTGTAAGAGTGTAGGGCCACCTAATTTCCAGAACATTTTGGCACATTTGATTCATGCTTCTCATTGAACTGTTCCCATGAATTGGGACAAAACCCAAGTTTGAAAACTCCCAATTTGATCTTTTGTATTAATTTCAAAACTTCCTTTTGTCATTTGAATCCAACAGGTTATGCATATGTAATAATGGAAGAAAATAATCGAAACCACAAATGCATATGTAATAAATCCAACAACCTATGCTCGAAGTGCACCAATCTAGATAACAAAAACGCGAAACCAAAACAACCAACAACATCAACTTCGTTAGTACTCTGACTTAACTAAACCCTTTGGCCTTCAAATCCTTTTCGCATATTCAACGATGACATTGTTAGGGCAACTCAAGAAGTCGATAATCACATTTTAAAAGTCTTATATTATGAAACAAGAACTAAAAACTTATATTATGAAACAAGAACTCAAAAACTTCAACATCCTTACCTTCACACTAGCAAGGTGGCGACACCACTCCAAAGGGCACGAGATCGGATACGTGGTGATGGTCAGAACAATGGCTAGGGTTTTTGTTCTTGGTGGTTGAAAACGCAATGTCACGGTGGGCACGACGAAGTCGTCGCTGGGATGACTTCAGGCAACAGAGCGCATGCGCATTAGGGTTTTGGTATAGCTTTTTCGAGGACGCGAGAGTGTTGAATCATCGCGAAACAAGGAGTATTTAAAGCACAAAATTAAAGACGATGCACACGTAACACCGTCTTTGTCTCTGACCACAACTACGACGGTGTCTATAAACACACCGTCTTAGATTAGTTCCACCAAAGCTACAAACGCGGCGTTTAATTGAAACGCCGTCGTATACGAAATGCGCCGTATATAAAACTTATATATTTACGGAAATGCCACCGTGTGCACTACTACGTCGGGTTATGTACGACCGACGTAGAATGTGCATCGTAAAATAGAATATTTCTAGTAGTGCTTTATGGATTTAAATATTATATTTTCTCTTTTTATTTAAAAATATACCATACAACAATCTACTCCCGTATATAGTTTCATCATTAAACTAAAGGAACAAAAATAAAGTAACGTGGTTGATAACCTCCCAAATCATCCCATAATGAAAGAAAATATTATGATATTATACACGAGGCTATGTGCTATCTTTTCTGACAAACCATACATGAAACATATTATTAAAGTTATAGTACCTACCTTCAAGTTGTATTTTGGTGTTAACTTGGTTCTGTAATGTTTGACTATGTTTTGGTCCGTGTACTTCATTTGGGGCAGGCCTGACACTTCTTGTGCTTGGTTTGTTGTTCTGAACGTAATAAAATATTTTTCTTTTACGAAAAAAAAAACAAAAACCCTTCAAGTTTCTCAAAGTTGTGTATACTTTTTAACACCGCATGATAAAATGAAATACTTATTAGTTACTAGCTCTTCATTTGCATGCTAGGAAGGTACAACATTTCCTGAGTGTTTTTTTTTAATCTAGAAATTCATTAACACGTGTTTTACAGCATCAATGATACGTTAAAAGCCAAGAACTTTCTTCAACTGAAACCAATTTAAAAACTAGAAAGAATATAAAACCAAAAAGATTTAAATGTAAGGTGACTGGGAGCAGAAGGCACGCATTTTTCCAATGTGTTCTCCCTTTGCTCTCCCTCTTTGATGATCTGTCCAAGGATTGATACCTTGATCTGGCACGTTCTTGATCTGGAGCCTCTTCCTCCACAATTTGATATCATGAAGACCTCATATAATACGCAAAAGAATGAATGATCAGGGGATGAATTGATTGCTATAGTCACTCCATGGGATGAATATACAGTGTTCAGTTTGTTGCTTCTACTTTCGATGGACATCCAATATTGGCTAGTGATCCTAAATATTGAATTTAACTAATCCTAAAAACTAATTTTTGGGATTTAGTTAAGGTTGAATCCAAATTTTAAGATGGCATTATCCAATGATTTCACTATGTGAAGGAAGTGTATTAGAAATCCTATATTAACTAGCAATAGGACCTAAATAGTGTGTTTGATATGCCACATTATTTAATGATATCACCTAAATAATGTATATAAGTAAGGTTAACCCATCCCGCATGAGCAAATTTTTAAGCTAGGCTCAAACCAAATTACAAGAACTTTTATGAGTTTATCACTTTTAACACCTCAACCACAATTGATGTGAAAATGTTCAACAATAAATTTTTGGCAAACAACAAATCCAAACAAATTACTCAAGCACAATTGTTGATTCAGATTCAATTGACGTGAAAATGTTCAATCATAAATTCCTTAAGAATACGTTTGGATAGAGAATTTTAACTCAAGAAAGTAATTTATCAGAAATATAGAATTCATTGTTTGAATGTTTCTTTATGAAATTTAAATTTTTAAAATTTTAAAACAGAATTTTAAACAACTAAAAATGTGAAATTTCAATTTTTCTCCTTAATAACATTTATCTTCTCATCTACCCGAAAGTTATCTTCTATTCTCTTTGTATTCAATTGTAATTTTTTACATAAAGATTCAGAAAATACTGGATCTCCACCAACACAAGCAAATTGGATAACAAACATTTGCTAGAATTTTGCTTAAATTCGAACCCATAGCTAATGATAAAACTAGAATAGATATTTTATGTTTCCTACTTACACGATCCTATATCCTTGCTTTTCTATCAATCTCTAATTCTAGTATTATAGTGTTAGTATAGACCGATTTTGTTTTATCCAAACACAATTTTGAAAAAAAAAATTCAATTAAAATATTTAAAGTTCTTAAAATTTAAAATTTTCCCTCATCCAAACATAGTGTCAATTTGAAGAAGTAGCAACAAATCCAACACTGTAATTTGTTTCCTCTTGAGTAACCATGGCAAACAACGTATCCACTGACCACTCATTTCTCTACAACCAAATTTCACAATATCCTTTTCAGGAATGTATTGTGTGATAGACTCTCTTCCATTCCATGGTATATGAAAATCACCTTTAACCACAACCTATTAGAAATATGTGATGTCTATTACTTCACGGAATGCACACAGTAGGAGAAGTTGTCAATTTACCAAGTGCCAAAACATCCTGAGTGGAGCATAGATACAATTTCATAAGAAATCATATTAATTGATTGATAGATGCAGAAAATATACATTGTGCTCTTATTTATATTAAATATTAAACACCAGCCACAAGTGACTCACCATACATAACAATCTAGTTAGAATGCTACTCTCCTAATAATACACACTTTACTTCACATTTTTTCCCTAGAGAAAAAAAATATATCTACATTGAAGAAAAAAAAACCAATAAGCATACAAATGTATCTACATCGAAAAACAACATTGATCATTTGATGTAACGAGGAGGAAGTTGTCCTTTTCTGAGAAGAGAGAGAGAGTACTCTACAGCATCAATGAGATTCACAATGTTGTGCAACGAGCGTTCATCAGAACCCACCCAGAACATTGCACGCACCTCCGCCTTCTTTGCCAGCCTCGCCGCGAAGCCCAGTCGCAACTCTGGCAAGTTCAAGCCCCGCAGTATTTATCGGTACAACGACAACACCCGGGCCCTATTGCGGCCCAAATCCTCCACCGTGGCCCATATCCGGCCCATCCCCAATTCGGCTTTGAAACAATACCAAATTAACACGGAAATATAATGTGAATTAAATGATTAAAAGAGAAAAAAAATGAAAAAAAATCATCCATTCAATCTCCTATCAACAAAAAAACTAATAATTACCAATTATTATTGATAGATAAAAAAAACATCGAATTAACACATCAACATATTTTTCTTTGGCAGAAAATAATTAACAAATTAACCATTACAACTCACATTTAAAAAAAAAAAGTTTGTTCGTGACTTTGTGTCGTAAAATTATTCAATTATTTAAATTAAATAAGTAAATTACAGAGAGAGATTGAGTGGTGTGGGAAAGGTGAGTTAGAAAGAACGTAGTGATAGAAATTGGATCATATCAAACATGTAATGCTTGATGATGACCATTTCTCTTTGTTAAAGCTTTCATCATGTTCACCTTTCACAACCACACCAGAGAGGAACAAATGAAAGAGTGTTTGTTGTTGTTGATCGAGATACTTACTTACCTGAATCGATGAAGTTGCGATGAGAGTGAGGAATATGTCAATGACGGCTTTTAAAGCGTTTTCAATAAGCCAAACAAACCCTAGCTCCCAGGTTGGACCAAAGCACACACTTAAAGGCTATTTGGAGAGTCCTTGTCATTCTTTGGCACCAGAAACTTAACGCTCTTGAGTAAGAGAGAAAGATGAGCTAGAGCGAGAATCAATGAAAGAAAATGAATGGTACCAAACAACTATCACTACTAGAAAAACCATTTTCTACTACGGCAGAACGAATCGGCTATGTCAAATGGTCAAAATTTAATTATTTGTAAATAAAACAATTGACTTGACAAAATATATATTTCAATTTATTGAATTGTGTTCTCCGTGACTTGCAAATTGGCTTTCATGATAAATACTTTAGCATTTTAAACTAACCTACTAGTGTAGAATTAGACAATTCGCAACAGGCATGTCTCCAGTCCAGCCATGAAATAGTTGTTGATATAGGTTCAATTCCATCAAACCTAACTCATTAAATTCTAAAACCACTACAAGTGGGTTTTACACATCATCAACCCCACCATATAAGTTTATTTAAGGAAGCATTTGACTTGATTTTATTTTTAAAATTTAAAAGTGAATTCAAGGTTAAATTAAAAATAAATAAGAATTTAAATTTAGAGTTAAAATTAATTGATATTTTTGTAGTTTTAAATTAAAAAAATCAAAATTTTAAATTAATTGATATTTTCAAGTATGCTATTGTATGCTATTATTTATATGACTCATGGACATTGTATGCTATTTTCAAGTATTCCATGTATGATGACTTGTTCTAGTAGTTGTTAAACAAAATGATCAAGTGAGTTAGTCATCGATTTAACGGGAAATTTGGCTGAAAATCAATTTTAAGTTCTAACTCTAGACTTTATATGTTGGTGAAATTTTTCTATAACAAACTCTTATGGTTATCTAGGTATTATCTCTAGGTCGAATTGTTGATACAGTCATAATGAATCCTCCACTTGGTACTCGGAAAAAAGGTGCAGATTTGGATTTTCTCTATGTTGCATTGAAGGTAAACAATAACATCAAAGCTTATCTATAAATATATGATTGATGGGAATTCTAATATTAACTTTGTCAGGTTTATCTCAAGGTATTTGTTCCTTGCATAAGACTTGTTTACACCCCGACGTTACTTGTTATTATGGATGCGTAAATCTAATCGGTAAGTGTACCGAGTTGTACAAGTAATAATAAAACGATAAGAATCGAGTATCGATCTCAAGGAACTTATTTCATTTGGTGAACTCTCATTCAATGAGCAGACATTTGTACAAAGAATCAATAATCATGAATCAAACAAGTATGTATTCTACTCTAATGATTAATAACAAAAAATATGAGCAAGTGGGTGTTAAAACAGATAATTAAAAAGTGTTAGGTCCTCCTACTGAGTTACTTAATGCAATTAAGGGTTTTTCTCTATTTAAAGATGTTCATGTGTTCTATGTTGAGGACAAAATTCCCAAACATCGATGTCTCGCATGATTGAGCTAACTCTAATTAAACCTTGTTCTCGGATGTCTCGTCGAACTTAGCTTAATTGAACAACATTAAGGTCACAACATAATAAAACTAAATTATCGCACTCCGTGTCCAGACATACGATAACCTAGCCCGTTCTATCCAATTCTAAGGATACAGTACATTTTCCAATGTTAAAGCTCCTAACTTTACATACAAATGGGTCATCAAGCCACAAACATGCATAGATTAAGCACAGATAAAAACATTGAACACATAAAAACAACTTCAAATAGATAAGATAAGAATTTACGTCAAATTCCCAGTAGGATTCTCCAACTGAGGGGGCTTAGCCTTCCATGGCAAGATATCACCTTTCAGCTACAAAAGGGTTTTAGAAAGCACAATACAGATTACAAATTTGTGGGGATGTCTCCTCCACCTCTATGAACCTACAAAATACCGTAAAACCTAGAATCCTCCTGAAAGCTGGGGTCTTTGGTGCTCCCTTGCCTTTTTCACGTAAGCACACTCTTCTCTCAGGCTAAGACTCTGAATTCTCCCAAAAAGCTCTCTTCTGATTTTCCATTTCGGCTTAAAAAGGGCTTTCTGACCTCGAAGGCATACTTAGCGTCATTTTCGCGCTTAGCGCGAGTAAGTGGATTTTGGCTCAGCGAGCCAGGCACGCTAAGTGCCAAAAGAGACAAACGTCTCGCTGAGCGAGCTGATGACGCGCTGAGCGCGTGCTGGCGTGACAGATTTCTTTCAAGATTCCTCTTACTCGCTAAGCGAGCTGCTGCCTCACTTAGCGGATGATACTCGTTAAGTGCACGGTCTTGGTTTAGCGAGATAACAACTTCTGCACCTTCCAATTATTCTCCTTTTTACCTGAAATTGAAGTGAAATTTACATTAATTCCATGTGAAGAGCCTTTGCTGAGCAAAGATAAAAACTAAACAAGAAATATTTACAATTATACAAAAAGAACAATAAATTGGAGAAAATATATATATTTTGTAAAACTTTTCTATACAAAAGTTAGTCGTAGATGACGACTAACAAGACTTCAACAAGAGATGTAAGATTTTCATTTTAAATTCTAAATTCCTTTCTATAATAAAGTGTCATCTTATATTTTTTTTTGCACACACTAATAGAAATTAATAAATAAATAAAAGAAAAATAATTTTATAAAACTAATGTTATCCTTAATTAAGCTTCAGGATGACCTAAAGTTGTGAAATATGAAATTTTTATTTTTTGTTTTAAAAATATAAAGAAAATAATATTTTTTTAAAAATATTTATACAATTTTTAATGATAATATTTTTATTATTTTATTTTTTAAATTTTTTTATTTTTTTTTAAAAAGACAATCTAAAATAAAGTGTAAATCCTGTTCATTATATGAATGCTTAAATATTGTGATGTGTGTGGATCAATTTAGAGCATGTTTGACTAAACGTTGGTAAGGCCAACCATAATTTTGTCAACGAATCAGAACATTTTTTTTTTATTTATTTTGTGTTTGATCGTTGGATTTACCTTGGAATTCATGCGACAACAATTTAAACAAAAAACTAAACATGTCCTTAATTAATAGTATCAAATTTGCGCAACTATAGTAATATTCAAAGAAGTAGTAGTTTGACCTTATAAATATTATTTGGTAAATAAATTTTTTTTAGTAGTCTGTTATTTTTTTTTAACAAGTTTCTGCATAAACCAACATTAATCTATATAAATTCTTTTATATTTGATTCTCCAAAAGATAATTTTTAACTTATGCATTATCTAATTTTAGTTTATAAAAAAATTATATTTTTCTTATTTTCTCCTCTAATGTGTTTTTAAGGAATTTTATGCAAACATATCCTTATTTGATCTTCAACTGAAAAAAAATGCTATTATAAGGAAACTCAGACTGTAGGCTAAAGTTAAACTCGTGGCTTTAAAAATTCCTTTCAAAATCTAAATTCCTTGCCACCCCTTCTTATTTCTCATTAATTCACATATTTAACTTTGTCAGGTCAATTAAATGCCATTAGTACATCGATCTTTGTTGCCCGTATATTAAAAGCAATGAGCTGACTCCCGAGAGTTACAATATGGCAGAAAGCCAGAAAGAAAGTAGACAAAAAATTAATGAAATAGGTTGAAAGTAATTAAGATGATAATTAAGGGTCAGTCAATTATGTTCCCCTTATTTTTTTTGGTGGGAAAGTGAGGAAAGACTTAACAAATAAAATTGAGAAGAAATAGGGGTCAAGTAATTAAAAAACAACCAAGGCTGATGCCTGTTTTTGGCACCCCATCCATTTTTACAATTCTCATTAAGTGTATATTAATTTATATTAATTTTTACGGTAGCTGCAATCATTTACTTGTTGACTCTTAAATATGACTTCTGTTGCAGTATAGTAGTATATGTCAAAGCATGCAAAGTTTGGATATTTTGTTCC
This sequence comes from Glycine max, assembly GCF_000004515.6. Classification (NCBI taxonomy): domain Eukaryota; kingdom Viridiplantae; phylum Streptophyta; class Magnoliopsida; order Fabales; family Fabaceae; genus Glycine; species Glycine max. The sequence continues at coordinate 47,603,019 of NC_038242.2, forward strand.
TCCAGTTAATTTGATTTTTTTTTGCTCAAATAATTTTTCGTTCATGAAATTAAGTTAGTAAAACTATATGTAAATGTATATATATATATATATATATATATATATATATATATATATATATATATATATATATATATGTATGTATGTATATAGTTCAGCAGATCAATCGTAATATTTTAATATGTTTTATTATTAGTTGAAGAGGAAAAAATTATCTAGATTTTATGATTATTTTTACTTTTTTAGTTGAGGTGAGATAGCTTTTTTTTTCTATTACACGTAGCATGAGATATTTTGGTAAATGTCAACTACGACGTGCACAAAAAGAAAAAAAGAAGAAAAAAAAATCATCTATGACAGTTTGGATTTTTGCATCAGTCGAAATCAAAGAGGGTTTAAGATAGATATTTAATCAATAATGTTAAAACTTTTAATTTCATTGAGACGTGTGTTTGATCAAAAACCGCATAATGTTCTTGATGGTTATAAAAAGCATTTAATTCCTACAAGTACCACTAACCGTATTAGCCTAATAAGTAATAACTTAATAATGATGACAATGGATGTTTGCATTGTTAGTATCTTTGATTGTATATTGTTCATAGTAGGCAAAGCTACTTCAAAGTGTAGAAATAATAGCTCCTGCATGTGAGCATGTCCACAGTAGCTCTCATGTCGAGAACTGCATTTTTGTCCTACTCATTCATAAATCAGAGCTTATTCAACTTGTAAGCTTTCAATATATATATATATATATAGAGATAGAAAGAAAGAAAAAAAAAAGTGATTAATAACATTGGTGATATAATGTGATAGGAAAAAAGAGACAAAAATATAAAAAAGTATTGATAGGATGTCTGTAAATAGTGGATGTTTAAATGTGATTACTCAATTTATTAAGTATTTGTTTGTTTTAAATTAGAAGAAAGTTAAATTTAAATCGCTAACGTAATTGAGATATAAATTCAAATTAATTTTAATAATAAAATTATATAAATTATATTTATGATATAAATAGAAAATAATAATTTAAATATATTTTTAATTCTTATAAAATAAGTAAGTTTTAATCATGGTCCCTATAACAATTTTTGTTTTTTTTTCTTCTAAGTTTTGAAATATTGTTTTTAGTTTTTATAAAATGAACGAATTTTTGTTTTGAGTTCAATAAAACAATTTTATTTGATTTTCATCTTTCTAAAATCGTTATTTTTATTTCTCATATTCATTTTAGAAATCTAGAAAAAGACATACTAGCGAGTGTCAAAGCCACTTAATTAACATTCCATTAAACACAAAAATAGTTAATGAGTTCACATAACAAAAAGAAAAACTAACGTATCCTATTGTCGGTGACTCCTCTCGAAATGCAGATGTATGAAGAAGGATTATTGTAGGCAGTCTTATTTTTTACATATAAAAGATTTATCTCCAATAATATTGTTGCATATATAATAGTAAATACCAAAATTAATAATTTGAACTTTTAAGAAATGAATATATATATATATATATATAAACTAAAATATAAATTTATTATACTTAAGTCTTTATAATATTAAATATATATGTCATCAAGCATTTCATAGCCTCGTTGACAGTTGTGTGTCAATTATTTATCATTGTCATATGGTTAGATAAAAAAAAAAATATCAAAATAGCATATTGAAGTTGTTGAAAAACTTTATTATTTATCATTGTCATAAGAGTTAAATAGGAAAGATCCCGAAAGCCATTGGGATGCAATTAAACTTTATTATAAAGGTTTGAAAAAATTAAACTAATGAAGACATGAAGTATCTATGCATGTATGATTCTACGAGTATTATTATTTTTTTAAAAGAAGAATTAAACTCGAGTATTGACAAATTTAAACAACTTATACGCATTGTTTAGCCAAATAAACTACATCGATCCTCTTAGCCCTTACAACGAGTGTTAATTGATAAAATGTGTGTTTGATAAAATTTATTTACAGTTTAATTATTTTTATTTTGTTTTATTTTATCATCCAAGCATCCTAAAGGTATATGAAAGAACTTTTTAAAAAAACTTATAATACGTCAATAAATTATTTTTTATTTATTTAAATAAGTTCTTTAAGATAACTTGTGAAAATAATTTATATCTTATGTAAAAGTAAATTAACCAGCATATTATAAATATAAATGTGTTGAAAGAGAAATTATTAATTTCCTCACACACCAAAATTAAATCTAAGGCTAAGGTAGGGAAAGGCAAAGGACAAACACACCAAAAAAATCATATTTTCTAAAAGGTTTAATTACAGTTTTTAAAAAATTATAATTAAAATAAACTTTTAACTCTTAATAACTTTTCAATCAAATTTAATCCCTTCATTTTTTTTAGATTATTATTCATTACAGTAAATTCCTCATGCACCAGAAAACCCACATCCATAGTGAAGTTCGAAGATCACATAAAGATTCCAACATTCCCCGAAAACGAGTCATTGGAATTGTATGACCAATATTTTGATGACTATTTGACAAAGATACTAATGGAAAGGACACCACAAGATAAACCACTTTGGGAAATTCATGTGATCAAATACCCTACAAGCAATGCTGCTGGAACCTTAATATTCAAACTTCACCATGCACTTGGAGATGGCTACTCTCTTGTGGGTGCTCTTCTCTCTTTTCTTCAAAGAGCTGATGACCCTTCCCTTCCTCTTTTGTTTCCGTCGCGAAAACCCTCAGCATCACCATCTTCCACGAAGGGCTTCTTCAGGTGGTTCCCTTTTTGTTCTCCTTCTTTTAACTATTTCGGATTTTAGATGGAGCACCGTGAAAAGCTCAATTATTGTTGAAGATGACAAGACACCCATAAGGAGTGGTGAGGAAGGTGTTGATCTTAGAAATTTTATAATTCCTAGTTAATTAATTAATGTGGGCTACGTATTATATTTATCATTTATATTAATTATTTATATTTATGGGCTCAATAAAAGTGATCTAATTTGGTGAACTTATTGGACTATCATCAGAAATTAATATGGACTTGATAAGCGGAAACCAGTTTGACCCGTTAGAAAATAATGAGAACTCTAACAGGTTAAAACTTAAAGCAAGGTTGTGGTCCCTAATACACCAAATCAGAAATTGTATTATCTTCTCCCCATCTCACGAGAAACCTAAGGTCCCAAAAGGAAAACAATGATTTGGTTGAGGAAGAACACAAAACCAACACTTCCTCATACTCATCAATTCCGTTGTTTAACATAGATCCAGGTATTTTTCACAACCCCTCTTGATAATCTAACGTAATGTGTTTCCGGTGATTATTGATATTTTTTTAGGATCCCTAAAATATCAAATAAGTGGTATCAGAGTCATCATTATTGTTAGATTAATGAGAATTGAATTTATTTGCTTTGTGTTATACCTATATTATTTTGTTACATAAACCCTAATTTTATTTTGGGATTTTATCTTTGCAATTATAATTATGATTGTAAGTTTGGATTTTTTTTTTCTTTTCGACCACGATATAATAATCATCATATGCGCGTTCATGTTTTGCGTTCGGATTCCATGAGAAAAAACTTTTTTTTTCTCGCTCCAGAATAGTTATCCTTTTTTGTTTCTCATTCATGTGTTTGTTTTTTTATGCCTGTTGGTTTTGTTTCCTTATGCATGCCATGAATCCATGCCATACATGCCATGACATGATATGCATGTGATACATAATCTTTGGCTTTATTATATCATCATAAGAAAATCCTTGTTACGTATCGTTAAATGCAATTTGACTTTTGCATTTTATTTTTGTTTTCCTTGTTTTTATTTGTGAATTATGTGTATTAATTGGTGATTCACATTATGTTTTGTTGTAAATTCAGAAATTACAAACCCTCCAAATTATTCCTTTTTTTATGTCTGGTAATTTTGATTGAGTTGATTGAAACAATATATTGTCAAAGCAATCTCTATTGCGTAAATTAATTTAATTAAAATTATATAAATATTAGTATAAAATTATTTATGCAAATTGTGCTCAACCCAAAGGAAGATACAATTTGGCCAAATAATTTTGTACCTGTGATGATAAATGTGTGGCAATTATAAGATATTTTCATGTGAATTATAGTCGGTCCAAAGAAAGACTATGATTTGACAGAATTTATTGTCAATATTTGATCATTGTGTTGAGAGTACCACTTACAAATTAATTTCTATGTCCAAAGACCGTGAATTAATGTTGTGTTGGGTATCTTGTGATGGGTTTGTTATGTGAACTATTTTGCACATGTCTTGTTATATATATATATATATATATTTTTTTTTTATATAACTTATTGTCTTATTTGTGAGCATGTAATTATTTTTATTTTTATTGTTATTCAGTTTGTGTTGCTAGTGCTACAAATGTATCTGCTCAAGTGAGCAATATCCCTATGCTGAATGAGACAAATTTTAAGGTTTGGAAAGAAGTCGTGGAAATTGTTCTCGGTTGTATGGATTTGGATTTGGCACTGAGAACGAAACGACCCACTTCTACTCCGGAAGCCTCCAATGAGGTAAAAATTGAGAAATGAGATCGTTCCAATCGAATGTGCATTATGATCATGAAACACTCTATTCCAAAAGCATTTTAGGGCTCTATTTTTTAGGGTGAAAATGCAAAGAAATTTATTAATGAAATTGAACAATACTTTTCCAAAAATGAGAAGGTGGAGACGAGTAACCTTTTGGCTAAACTCATCTCCATGAAGTATAAGGGCAAAAGTAATATAAGGGAGTACATAATGGAAATGTCTAACTTGGCATCTAAACTGAAAGCACTTAAGTTAGAGCTTGGTGAAGATCTGCTTGTGCATTTAGTTTTAATCTCACTTCCTGCACACTTTGGGCAATTCAAAGTGAGTTATAACACTCACAAGGACAAATGGTCCTTTAATGAGCTTATATCTCTGCAGAGAGACAGATTTGAAAGTGCTCATTTAAGCTCCACCTCTTAGAATAAGAAAAGAAAGAAAACTAAGGGTGCTGTTGAAGGGTCTTCTCAGCAAAAGAAACCAAAGAAGGGTGAGGAATTTACCTGCTACTTCTGCAAGAAGTCTGGACACATGAAGAAAGAGTGTCCCAAGTACGCTACAAGGCGTGTAAAGAAAGGTAAATCTCTTGCTCTTGTTTGTTATGAAGTTAATTTAGCTTTTGTACCTAAAGATACTTGGTGGGTAAATTCTGGTGCTACTACTCACATAAGTGTAACCATGCAGGATTGTCTGTGGAGCCGACTGCCAAGTGATGATGAAAGATTCATATTTGTTGGCGATGACAAACAGGTTGCGGTGGAGGCTATTGGAACTTTTAGATTGCAGTTAAAGACTGAATTTTATTTGAATTTGTTTGAAACTTTTGTTGTACCATCTTTTAGACGGAATTTAATTTCTATTTCTAGTTTGGACAAATTTGGTTTTTCTTGTTCATTTAGAAATAATAAAGTTAGTTTCTACCAGAATTCGAATTTGATTGGTTCCGGTTCCTTAATTTGATTGGTTCCGGTTCCTTAAGGATATGGTGAGAAGTATGGTTAGCCATTTTTCTTTGCCAGAGTCACTTTGGGGAGAAGCCTTAAAGACCGCAGCTTACATCCTTAATAGGGTGCCAAGTAAAGCAGTTAATAAAACCCCTTATGAACTTTGGACTGGCAAAAAGTCAAGCATTAAGCATTTGCATATTTAGGGTTGTCCGGCTAAGGCGCGGCCTTATAGGCCACATGAAAGAAAGCTGGATTCAAGAACAATTTGTTGTTATTTTGTTGGCTATGCTGAACGCTCTCGGGGCTATAAGTTTTATGATCCCACTTTAAGATCAATATTTGAAATAGGAAATGCAAGATTTCTTGAGAAAGTTGAGTTTGGGAAGGAAGAGAACATAAGGAAAGTTGTCTTTGAGGAAGAACCTGTTATTGACAGTGCTCAAGTCCTCATACTTATTGCTGTTCAAGAAACAAATCCAGTAATAGAAAACAATATTCAAACTATTGTTGATGACATTGTTCAAGAACAAGACAACGATGAGGTTCTTCCTCAAATACCTATACAGCAATCTCAACAACATCAAGAAGTGTCATTAAGGAGATCTGATAGAGAGAGGAGAAGTGCAATCCCTGATGATTATATTATCTTTCTCCAAGAACATGAGGATGACATTGATTTAACAGAGGATGATCCGATTAACTTCTGTCAAGCCATGCGTAGTTCTAACTCTCAAAACTAGATCAATGCCATGAAGGATGAGATAAAATTTATGCAAGACAATGACGTTTGGGATCTCGTCGAATTGCCTGAAAGTGTGAAACCTATTGGTTGCAAATGGATATTTAAAACCAAAAGGGATTCATGGGCAATGTCGAGAGATATAAGGCTCGTCTAGTCTCTAAAGGATTTACCCAAAAGGAAGACATTGACTATAAAGAAACCTTTTCTCTAGTATCTTCAAAGGATTCTTTTAGAACAATAATGACACTAATAGCTCATTATGATTCAGAGCTACATCAGATGGATGTTAAGACTGTGTTTCTAAATGGTGACATTGAAGAAAGAATTTATATTATGCAACCATAAAACTTTGTATCAGGTGACTCAAAGTATATGGTTTGCAAACTAAATAAATCCATCTATGGTTTGAAACAAACTTTCTGTCAATGGTATTACAAGTTCCATCAAGTCATTACCTCATATGGTTTTGAGGCAAATGCAGTTGATGATTATGTATACCACAAGTTTAGTGGGAGTAAATACTCATTCTTGGTGTTATATGTCGATGATATACTGTTTGCTAGCAACGATATAAGCTTCTTACAAGAGATTAAGAAATTTCTGACGAAAAATTTTGAGATGAAAGATCTTGTGAGTCTCTTTTGTATTAGGAATCAAGATACTAAGAGATCGCTCTCAAGGTATCCTAAGGTTGTCACAAGAGAGTTATATCGATAAGGTCCTAGATAGATTCGGCATGAAAGATAGTATACCAGGAGATACCCCGATAGCTAAAGGAGACAAATTTTGTCTCAAACAATGCCCCAATAATAACCTTGAAAGAATAGAGATGCAAAAGATTCCTTATGCATCGGTAGTAGGAAGTCTAATGTACGCTCAAGTTTGCACTCGTCCCAATATAACATTTGTAGTAGGAGTTCTGGGTAGATATTTGAGTAATCCTGGAATGCAGCATTGGAAAGCAACAAAACGTGTGATATGTTACCTAAAGAGAACAAAATGATACATGCTCACTTATCAGAAGTCTGAGAATTTGGAGATCATTAAGTACTCAGACTCTAATTTTGCTAGATGTTAAGATAGCAAATGCTCCACATCTGGATACATATTTATGCTGGCTGAAGGAGCTATTTCTTGGAAGTCTGCTAAACAGACTCTCACAACTTCCTCGACCATGGCCATGGAGTTCATTGCTTGTTTTGAGGCATCCAACCATGGGATATGGCTGAGAAATTTTATCACTGGTTTGCATGTGGTTGACGTAATTGAAAGACCATTAAAGATTTATTGTGACAATAACTCAGCAGTTCTTTACTCCAACAACAATAGGAGTGCAACCAAATCAAAGTTTATTGACATCAAGTTTTTGGTTGTTAAAGAAAGAGTTCATAATAGACAGATTTCCATAGAACATTTAAGGACTAATGATATGCTAGCTAACCCACTTACGAAAGGTTTGATACCTAAAGTTTTTCATGAGCACACTGCTCATATGGGAGTGACTCCTTATAGTACCTTAGTTTAGTGGAGTTCCATTTATGTTCTATATTTGCCTTATGTTTTTCAAATATTTGTATAGATTGATTTTCTATAAAATAAAGTTGAAGGTTATCATTTCATTCTGAACTTGTTTTGTTTGCGATATTTATATTGTGTTTGGATTGATCTCTATAAAAAATAAAGTTTGGACTAGTTGGAAATGAACATGAATGAGATACAATTAGTTTGGACTAATTTAATGCATAATTAAGAACATGCTAGTTGACTTTATCTCTTGTATTTACAAACTATTATCAGGAGAAATACAATTAGTTAAACGTGTTAATACCATAACATGTTATCCTTTATGGTTGCAGAGTATAAATATTGCAGTTATAAGCTACACAAGAACGTTAAGAATTACCTTGAAAACAAAGAAAGGATTTATTGATGAGAAGAAGTTCAAATTCTACGCGGTGAAAGCCTTTGAGGTCATATCCAAAGCAACAATGGAGATACCCAACAAAAGCAAATGTTAAATTATCTAAAGAATAAATGAGATAAGGGTCGTCTAATCAAGGGAGGCTATGCTATATAGTATATGCTTGGGAGTATGAATATGCGTTAATTTGTTACTTCTTAGTCAGTTTAAATGTTTAATTTCATCAATAAGTAGAGATCATGGATTCTAATTTTGTTAAGTGTTAGAAAGTAATTTACAAAATTGGCCAAAGTCAAGGCAATACAATAGCATACATGTCGTATGCCCATGTGTAATTTCTTTGAACAGTGATATCTTCTCCCCGCAAAAAAAATAAAAATAAAAATTGAGGATTATTGTTTTCCTTCTTTAGCTTCATTTGATTGATATCTCGTATGAAAGACTTTAAATCTTTATAATATACTGAGTTTAGTTTATTTGAACAGTGTTATCTTGTAATGGAAGTCTTTAAATCTTTATACAGTAATATTTTAGTTTTAGCTAATTGATTTTGGTTGAAGGCATGTTAATATCACAATTCTAAGTACACCCTCATTTCTTTATAAATTAGACTCTTGTTAAATACACCTTCTTGTTGCTAAGTACACCCCTCATTTTTATAAAATTTTCTTGCCAATTGTATCCTTTTTTCTACACCCCCACGTGGTGTAAGTTCTTTAAACCCTGTTTTACACGTCTTCCTTTCATTGAAATGATATAAAGGGTTTTCTCTTCAAATTTGATCAAGCAATTAGCTTTGACATCACTCAATTAAAATTGAAATTGATATAAGTGGGATAAAATAAAGCCCACTTTACACTTGCACAAGGAAAACTAGAATGAGAGGGAATAAATGAAATTGTCACACTGATACACTTTATGGAGGAGGAGAATTGAACTTTTCTCAATATTTCATTAACTGATTTTGATTGAATTCACTCATTCAAGAGTGCGGCACATGGCTGCCTTAATAGGAAATTCATTCTAATAAAACAATAATATGTTTAATTGTTAATAACTTGATATTTAAGGGGAGTTGTGTGTGAAGAAAGAGGGGTTTATGGAAGAACAAAATTGGGGGGTGGGGGTTCAATGAAAGAAAGAAGTGTAAATTAGGGTTTAAAGGAATAACACGAGTGTGGGGGTGTAAAAACAAGGTTAAAAAGGTATCATTGATAATTAAGAATAAAAAGAGAAAGAAGGGGTGTACTTAGCAAACTAGAAGTGTATTTAGCAATAGCTACAAATTAGACTTAGGTAGGATCCAGTTTGGCCCGGTCCACATTTCCACTCCTAAACACAAGTGATATGTGATTTGGACGTAACCAGAAAAGAACATAAAGGCAATTAAAATTGAAATCTTTTTAATTATTTAAATTAAATCTGTACGTACCTGAAAAATATTATCTACGTAAGATTGTCGTATTAAATACGCAGTAATAGAAATATGTATCCGTACAATCATTTCATTAGTACCTAGTAATTATATATAGGGCCGTTAGGCCATGATTTTTCAAGGTCAAGAGGGATCATTCAACCAACTAATTAAACCGATGACACTGATAGGCCATGGTTTAAGTTGATGATGGCCATGTGTATATCGATTGTTAGAGACGATGGCCACGAGCATTCATTAACTTACCCGATCAAATGAATATTGAACTTGCATGCATGCTTCCCTACAATCCAGACTATAATTCATATATAATTATCATTAAAGCTAAAATGGAAATTTTAGTCTTTTATGTATTTTTTCAGTTTAGTTTCTTAAATTTTAAAAGTTTTATTTTGATTTTAGAGTATTTTTGTTAGATCAAGATGATTGTTTGCCAGTTTAAACTGTTTAGTGCATCACCTTAATTAACTTGATAACATATGATAAATTATAAAAGGTGCTACTTGATTACAACATTTTTAATGCGCAAATGTTTAGATGAATTGATTATCTTAATTTCGTGAATTTTTAAATTTTTTTTTAATTTTATAGGTGTTACAAATCCACGTAGATTTAAACACTCTATACACAAATTCATTATAATCAATGCTAAGGTTATTATAAAATAAGTGCTTAAATTAATTTGAGTCTTACAATATTTAAAAAATATGTTATTTATAATATAATTTTGTTGAGTAATAATTATTTATATATAAGCAATGATGCTAATTCTATGTCATTTGTTTCAGTTGAAAAAAAAAAGTTAAACAATATTATTTTTTTATTCATAAGAATTAAATATCATATTAAGAAATTTACATGACTCACACATACACATGTTATGCAATCAACTAAAATGTATATTTATTACATACATAAGCTAAAATCAAAACAATTAATATAGAAATAAGGGATAAAAATTCCATTTTATTCATTAAATCAAAAGTTATCTTGAAAAATAATATCAAGATACACAAATTAATGAAGGGCATAATATGTTCACTTAATTTACAACTCTAGATGATGCTCGAATAACGTGATGTTGTCAACCTGTGTGTTGGATTGACTGAATGTTATGGCCTTCAACATCAACTAATTAATATCACTCTTTTTGTATACTTTACGTGGCTTGTTATTGGTCGCAGAAGGCTGGGTTGATTTAGGCTATGGTCTAAATTAATTACTACTTGAAAACGATAGAACATGAAGGAGGATAACCAAGTGCAACAAGGTGGGAACTCCAAATTAACACCACAAAATTAAAGTTAATTAAGGCATCATATATATATGCATGTGTTCTAAATTTCTAGTTTTGTCCCCAGCAATTAGTTGTCTTGTGATTTACCAAGAAATTAAACGTGTATATATACTATCTGCAATACACTAATTGACCCTTCTCCAATTAAACAAGTTGAGATATGAAGTTTACTTGCCCACTTGGATTCTGCTCTATGTATAGGAAATGAGAGCTCAATATCCAACAAATATGCCCCTCGGGACCTCACGAAATTAGGAGCTAAATAAAGAATTGATATTGGTGCTCAACTGTACCATTAATTTTTATTTCTAATTAAAAAATTTGTTAAAGAAATTATAATGTTAAGAAATAGAAATATTTCAAAAGATTATAATGTTTAGTAATTTATCATAAATTGAAAATAATATCTTTTAAAAATATATATCATAACTAAAATTATTTTCTAAATTTTAAATGGCTAACTTTTAATTTTAAATATAACTTATTTTAGTTTATTATATAGGTAGAAAATTAATATATTGTAATTACGTATTTATTTTAAATATTTTTTTTATAAAGTGTTATATATGTAGCATTAGGGCATGGATTTAGTCAAGCTGACATTCCCTCATTTTACATCATTAGATTAATTTGATGGTCTAGATTATGCCACTTATTTTAAAACATTTATTTTAATTAATTTTAGTTCATTTTTTATACTTTAAAACCACAAAAAATATTATTAAGTGTATAAATTAATTATTATATAGTTATTTTAGTTTAATTCGTAGTCTTTAGAGAAAACTTTATCATTCTTAATAATCTTCATCTTGAACAACTTGCATCTAATGAAAGATACAGATGTCTATAAAAAAAATTATTGTAGTTGTTAATTAAATTGTCAGAATTTTCTTTCTAAATTAAAGATTTTTTACAATTGAGTAACTGTCAGAATTTTTTTTAGAGAATCTGAATATGGCCGGAGACAACAAGTTAAACTCAAATAACTTTGTATTAATTAATCTACGTGCTCACAGTAATTTTTTTTATAATTTTAAAGTATAAAAAATATACAAATAAAATTAATAATTAAATTAATTTTTTTTTTGTGGTAAATCTCTGTTTTCTGTTTCTGTAGCATTAAGGTCATAAGGTGTGGTTGGCTGTGCCGATCACCAGCACATGCCTCGTGAGTTTCCACTTCATTCGTAAGCCCTGGAGTCTACATTAGAATAATTGTTTTAGTTTAAAGAGTTATTAATAATTAACTAAAAATTGTGTACTATAAAAATACGTACAATAAATAGAAACATTGCAATAAAAATAGTTAGCTAAACAACTCGCCTTATCATCAACCATTTTAAAGTTTTTTTTTTTTTTATATTAAGTGTACATTTGAATAAACTTAAAAATATTTTTTTTATGATATAGGTTTTAAGGTGGTTTTAAATTACTTCAATAAGAAAACACGACACTATTTTTTTTAATTGTTTCCTTAAAATTCTTATATATGTATTTTAAATTATTTTTAAAATTAAATAACGTATACAGAATTACAGACGGGCAATTTTTTTTAGACTTTCTAAATTTGAAATTTTCATAAATTTATTTTGAAGTTAAAGTTTATCCATACATACCACAAACAATTGTTTCCAAATGACACTTGTTACTTGCGCATGATTCAACATTTTGACTTTTCAGACGATACATTAATTGGAGATATAATAATAATAATAATAATAATAATAATAATAATAATGAAAGATTGTTTTTGGAGGTACGTTTCTATTCTTGGCTAGTTTCTCACCAATTATTGGCCGGAACTTTAATTCAAACTCCAAACCATATACTTTTCATCTTCAATGTGAAAATAAGACATGTGCCACCAGCATTAATTAATGTCTCAAACAATGCTCAGGTAGTTCTACAGTTCTTCTTATACAAGCAACAATGTTCTGTTATATATACCATGGATCTTGGCTTTGCTTTGCAGCCAAATATTATTTTCTAATATTTGAAGTTCTACTTTCACTCCCTTTTTTCATACACAAAATAGCACAATGGACCAACAATTCTATGAAGAGGTTCAAGAGCCAGTGAGTCCTCCTGGACAATATTTCAACAGTTCGGTGATATGTTCCTATGTTTTTGGCTTTCTTGAGATGGCAGTTCCAATTGATGACTCACAGACTATACCTTTGCTTAAAGATGTCTTCCTCCCTATCAACCCACGTTTCTCTTCTATTATGGTTCTTTCTCTCTTCCATATGCTTTTACTATATACACTTGAGTTTAGTATTTTTTTTATTATGTCATTGGTACAAAGTATTTATATACTGATTTTATCGATGATTAATCTTTATTACATCTATTATTCTTGACTTCTTTCTCTCTTTCATATGCTTTGATCACGTTTTTTTATTCACAAAACTCAAACTTAAAATCTTTATTAAGAAAATCAAATTTAATATCACTTAAACCAATAACTTATTAGGTCAAATTATTAGAATATATGATTAGTTAGTTTCTTAACAAAATTAGTTAGACATGGTTAGTCCAATAAATTCTATAAATAAGATTAAGATTATTGTAATCGTTTATCATCTTAATCAATCAATATGATATCTCCTAGGAAATATTGCTTTTATTGGCCTATGCCTATATATGATCTTTATTCCTCTCATCCTTTTTTTTTTATAATGTTCCTCTCATCCTCTTATTACCAACACAAGCCAACTACCAAATTTAGTTATTTAATTATAAGGCTAGTCAACTCTAAAGACTTAGTGATATGAAATAAATCATCAGTAGCACTCGATCACTTCAAATTATATAATATTGAATTAATAATGTTCATCATATTTACCGTTTGTTTTAATTTTCAATTGTTCATGACCACAGGTGAGAGACCAAGATGGTAGAATGAAATGGAAAAGGGTACAAGTGAAGCCTGAAGAGCATGTAAAGGTTCCCAAATTTCCTGAATGCAATTCACCTGAATTATATGACCAATATTTTGGTGACTACGTGACAAGGATTCTAACTGAACGGACACCTCAAAACAAACCACTATGGGAAATCCATATTATTAATTATCCAACAAGCAATGCTGCAGGCACATTAATTTTCAAGCTTCATCATGCGCTTGGAGATGGTTATTCTCTCATGGGTGCTCTTCTTTCTTGTCTTCAAAGAAGTGATGATCCTTCTCTTCCACTAACTTTTCCTTCAAGAACATCATCAAATTCACAGCAAGCAAAGAAAAGCATGTTTAAGAAGTTACCTTCATTTATATCCTCCTTTTTTAACTCCATGTCAGATTTTGGATCTAGCTTAATAAAGACAAGAATGATTGTAGATGACAAAACACCCTTAAGGTCTGGATATGAAGGAACTGTGTCTATGCCTTTCACCTTGTCACACATATCTTTATATATTGACAATATCAAAGCAATCAAGTCCAAGCTTGGAGTGGTAAGATTAGACGAAGCTGGATATATATATATATATATATATATATATATATATATATATATATATATATATATATATATATATATATAATACTTTTACATTATTATTTAATTATAAATTATGGTGTATAATAAAGTTATTGACTTTTTAAAAAAATTACTTTTAAAGTGATGTTTATTGTGATTTCTGATTGATTAATTATGTTTAATGTCACACTGTATAGAAATTAAACTCTTAATAATACCATTCAATTAACGAGCTAGATTAATTAACTTTTATATTTTTTTTATATGAATGCAGACAATAAATGATGTGATTACTGGCTTGATTTTCTATGGGATTCGATTGTACATGCAAGAGATTGACCGCATGGCTAGAAAAGCAAATTCCACATGTGTGGTAATGCTTAACACAAGAAATGTTAGAGGGTACCAATCAGTGAAGGAGATGCAAAAATCAAAAGTCAAAGGTCTTTGGGGGAATAAAATTTCTTTCTTACAAGTACCAATTCCAAAGCTAGGCCAATCCAAAATCTCCAACCCTCTTGAGTTTATTTGGAATGCTCGTAAACAAATCAAGAAGAAGAGACGTTCTTTCAGTGTTTATCTCATAGGTCTGCTCTTGGATTTGGAGATGAAAATAAGAGGCCCTGAGGTGTGTATATGTAACTTATTAGGAGGTGTTTAAATTTAGAAAAATAGTTTAGGACATTCTTATAATTTTTTAAGACTTTTTTTGACAAGATAATTTTTTTAATCTTATTTTAATAACTTTTATCTTTTTTTAGCATTAGTTATTATATAATTAAGTTTATTCCCCTAAATATACTCTTAATGCTAACATATTTTTTTGTTTGTTTTAGATTTTGAACCATGGTACATGATTGAGATGTGTAATTAAATTGATTTTAACAAAAAGTTTTATATGGAAACTTGTGTTACATGCAAAGTACGAAATTGATTTTAGTAGTAAATTAGGACTCATCTGTTACAATTTTTTTTGTTAGTAAAAAATCACTTATTTTAATAAATTTTTTTTTTCATACATTTGTTTTAATTTTTCCAAGTAATGAAAAATGAAAGAGAATCTAAATATTCTGATTAAATCAGAAAATATTTTAAATAATTCCTTATAAATTCAACCACTTTTTTTAAAAAAGTTATTATATAATTATAAACAACCATAAATTACTTTTTTGAATCTCTAAAAAATAATTACTAAACTATTTTACATCAAAATCACTTTTTTTTTAATATGTAACCCATATTGCATGGAGCCATGGAAAATATAATAACCCTTTTTAGTATGTAATTTCTCTGCCTTATTCTATTCAACTTCTTTGACTTGTGTCGGTGTTTATCTAGGCTGTTGCTAAAATCATCTACAAGACTCTGCGAAACTCTAGTGTTGTTATATCCAACCTTTTTGGGCCAATGGAACAAATGACTTTGGCAAATCATCCAATAAGTGGTCTGTATTTCACCATGACTGGTGGACCTGAGGTATACATTTATTGATTTTTTTATTATAAATTATTTATTTATTTTTGAGAGTTTCATTCACATATTCTAGCATGTTTATGTGTTATACAAAATAAAAATAACATGTTTGTGTGTGTGGTTGCAGAATGTAGACATAACAATTATGAGCTATGTGAAAGTAATAAGAATCACCTTGAGAACACTAAAGGGATTCGTTGATGAACAGAAATTCAAGTTTTGCATAGAGAAAGCCTATGATGTCATGTTCAAAGCTGCTATGGAGATCTCTGAGACACCCAACAAAAATTAATTGGGGCATATATGCAGATCTTGATCATATGCATTGCATGGGCAAATAACAGAATATCAATCATTCCAGAAAGAGTCACACGTACATTATTTCAAATTAAAACCATATAGCTGATTAATTATTGTATCTTAGTTTTACAAAAATATGAATATTGTTCTTTAAGGCAATGAAGATATAGAAATCCGGTGGAACTATTCATGATGCCGTTCCTCTTCAAAAACTTGCCATGTTACACTCATTTGTTTTGGTGTGGAAATTTTCTATTAATTAATTGAAAAAAAAATTTATTTTGTCATGCCCAAGTGTTTTTTGGTATGGAGGAGATTTCGTCTTCTATTGAGAATTGGATATACAAAATTAAACTCACAAACACACTCACTTACATAACAGAAGATAAAATGAGATAAATAAATTCTACACAAATTCACTCACACAAAAAAGGAAGAGACTTGAATTTCTCAAAGTAAAATCGAGGAGGTAAGCAACAATAAACAATTGAGTTGACAAAGTAAAGGAAAATAGTAACATGAATTTTCATAAATGGAGTCAAGCTAATTATCTGCTCTGTTTCCAGGCTGATAAAAAGGAACAAAAACGAAAAGAACAAAGAAACTTACAAGAGGATATAGTGAATAAGGAGATCTAACATCCTGTACCCATGTGATGCCTTGACATTTGTTCAATCATTTAGTTTCAAATTGTCCACCTCAATGGAACCGTACCAATATTTGGAATAACTACATATCAATAATACTACTCATTACTAGTTACTAGAAAATAGAAATTACATATCACAAACACATGCTAAGAAAGCTACAATAACACCTCAAGTTTAAACAGACAGGCAATAAGGCAGGATTTGAATCCTATGTGCAGTCAATTGCCCGAAAAATTGAATAACAAGGCAAAGCTATTACTCATTGACCTCAAACAACTATTGGACACTACCCAAGAAAAAGTTTTACGGTAATGATAATGCCCTACCATATTATCTATAGCCTCTAGGACAAGCATGTTTGAACCTTACACATAGAAGTTCAAGTTCAAACATTTTGCAGTTTATACTTAAAGTTATTGTATAATTATTTGGTGATGACCCAAAGATAAAGTTATTGTTTAATTATTTGGTAATAAGATTCGTGAGAGAGGGAAGGGATCACACATATACACACAGGTCCAGGAAGGGGATCTATTGACTTAAATAAAATTGTCTTCCATATAAGATATATGTAATCTTAAAAAAAAAAGACCAAACTCGGATTTTCTTTTACTTGTTTGTTTGCAGCATTATATAGATATTTTGAAATAAAAATTCAGTCAAATATCTATTAATTGAATCAGCATGAAAGAAAAAACAAAGACTGGATCCAAGACTACAATATAATAGGAAGCTCAGTCCAAGCCCCCCTTCCTTATACGAAAAGAATATGATTACAAATGATGAATCCTTTCCTGACACCCGGTGACATTCCCTGTTACTCTTCTTCCTTTCCTTCATTTGCAACTTCATCCTTTTATCAAACCAACCCTTCCACTCTTGCCTTACTGATGTTTAGTTTAGCAGTTGTCCAATTAAAAAAAAGGTTACAAAATAGGCATGTCCAATACTTGCAAGACATCTTTGAACTCAAAATCATGTGTTTGTCTGTTGAACCTCTCAACCAGTTTGTACCTAGCATCATTCAAATAAAAAGACTGAGCAGCTTCCAAAAGCCATTTTGCCTCTGAGTCAGTAAGCTTGCTGGTAAATACGACATCCCCACGGATCAGTACCAAGTCCTTGCTCTCTGCAAATTCTGTGTAAAAGGACACAGTAAAGTAAGGAGCTGCTTGTGTTCCCCTGGCCTTGTAATCTTCAAGACCTGTAAAAACCATGTGTTGTGTCTGGACTGCAAGAAAAGAACGAATACATATTGTGAGACTACGATGGAAGTGTTGAAAACGAAAACAGTTGGAATAAATAAATCATTTTTTACATGTTTTTTTAATAATATTTCAGTTTTTGTAAGTAGAAAATTTGTTAAGAGGAAGCATGTCCTTAGCCATGTGCAGGGAGAGATTGGAATTTGATTTCTTGATAGGTAAGGTATATTCAAAGGGTGTCAACAGTAGTTTATATGAATCCATAAACTGT
Source organism: Glycine max (assembly GCF_000004515.6). Classification (NCBI taxonomy): domain Eukaryota; kingdom Viridiplantae; phylum Streptophyta; class Magnoliopsida; order Fabales; family Fabaceae; genus Glycine; species Glycine max. Next base: position 47,621,300 of record NC_038242.2, read on the forward strand.
CCAGGACCTAGTGGCAAATTATTAACATCTTGTTATATAAGTAACTTAAACTGCATCTCTTTCTCCAGGCTCGGGAAATACATGAATTAGCTACTAGACAAGATTTTGTGAAATTGCATGTCCAGCTAGGTCTTCTCTTTCTCACAAAAGGATCAAAATAGTCACCGAATATGATTGTGTATGTTTATTAATGCTTTCACTTTTGGTTGATTTTTAATGGTTGTTATTTGCAGTGTACTGTACAAGCTAACCCTTTGAACTTGCTAATTGCCAATTAGGATATCCTTATTTGCTTAGCGGATAACAATAGAGTCCATGAATATAAGTGGACACATTACAATATCTTTGACCACAGTCTGCAGATATTAATATCAGGAAGGAAAAAGTCCCTAACTTTCAAGTTCTCTCATATACTCCCAACCAAGTAATAGATAATATCATAATAATACCCATATAAAATGAGAGAAAAAATATTTCTCTTTTGGTCTTCCCAAATACAAATGCTCAAATACAAATTAGCATTCAGGTGGATTCAAAACAATTATTGATTTTTTACAAATAAATAAGAGAGTAATTTTTGTCAAACCTTGAATAAACATTGTCGTGTATCCACTTCCCCTCCATAAAGGAATGACAAAATATCGGCTGCCAAGGATAAAGAAAGAAAACTGAGAACATAAAATCTAGAATAGCACAAATTCATAGTATCAATATTGATCAAAATGAATACCATTCTGAAGCTCTATGCTCCAGCAAGTGATAAAGTTTAGCTTTCATTGTTGCTCCAATATGACCTCTTCCTATGTGATACTGAAATAAAACCAGTCAAACCATATATTTAAAAATACAAAACCAGAAATATTTATGAATAAAATAATACATTAGAAGAACAACCAAATTAAAAGCAGGTTCAAATGAAAATCCTAAAGGCCTACATCCAAGTAGAACAACTCAATTGCTACTACAAAGATCATCATCATCATCATACTGCTATATTATTTTGCCTGTATCATACTAACCACACAGAATTTCCAATTGATCAACTAACTGCCCAGTTTTTCATTTGGTCTTTCCTTTTCCATCTTCCTAGAGCTTATATCCAACTTATCTTCAATTTTTTTTCATTCTCCAAAAACCGAAACAAGTTGAACAAAAGCAAGTGGCAAAGAGAAATAAAAAAGCATGTTGAGCCTACACTTACTCTTCTCCTAATGCAAACCAATACTACAGGTCTACTAGGATAAATTTCTTCATCCATAAGCACTCAATAAGAAATTAAAAAGTAAAATAAATTGAGTTTCTCCCATGAGTTAAAAAATCAACCTATCACCACAGTTTTTAGAATAGTTAGACGGGAGAGTGTTATGAGCAGGATTTCTGCTCATAAGATCCTAGCTTTCGAGGTCTAGGTACCTCCAGAAAAGGGGGATTAAAGGAGAGGAAATTCTGATTATATTGCTTGCTTCCATTTGAGTACATTGTTTGCTATATACAAGCTTTTCTGCTAACACTTCGCTAATGGTGCTTTGGCATATTGCCTTGGAGGAAAAAACAAAAAGCAAAATTACAAAAAGTGAAAAGCAATCCCAACGGAATTGTACTGCTCAGCCGACAGAGGGATCCTTGGCGCACTACCTCCTGCCAGGACAGCCCTTGCTTGCTCCACTACTTGCTAACAAAATCCTTAAGGTAATAAGGTTTGTTAATTTTCTGAGAAGGGTCGTTGATGGAAAACAACGTTGATCAGTTGATGTAACGAGGAGGGAGTTGTCCTTTTCTGAGAAAGGAGAGAGAGTACTCTGCAGCATCAATGAGATCCGCAATGTTGTGCAACGAGCGTTCATCAGAACCCACCCAGAACATTGCCCGCGCCTCCGCCTTCTTCGCCAGCCTCGCCGCGAAGCCCAGCCGCAACTCCGGCGAGTTCAGGCCCCGCAGTATTTGCCGGTACAGCGACAGCACCCGGGCCCTGTTACGGCCCAAATCCTCCGCCGTGGACCATATCCGGCCCAAATCCAAAGGCTTCCGTTGCAGAGGGTTGAACCCAGAGGCGAATTTCGACGTTCTGAAGAATCCAACCGAACCCCATTTCTGGAAACTGCTCGGAATCTCCGGTTGATGCAATTTTCTGGTGGTTGCTGCCACGACGGGAACCGCAGAGAAGGAGCGCGAAGCAAAAGGGTCGTTGATGGAAAACACGTTTATTCTAGCTTTGGAGGCTACGGTCCTCCAGATTTTGGAGGTTTGGGACACCCTTTGCATTGCGGAATCGGAAAATGAGGAAGAAAGCAACTATGACGGTTCTAAACGGCGCTATCAGTCCGATCGGTACGTGGAAATGAAAGATTCTCTAACTTGTTCGTTTATGCAAATTTTTTTAAATGTTTAGTACTTAAGGCGTTTCCATTTCACACCCCCCCTTTTGTAAGCCCATAACATATCCCACTCCGTTTCACATCCTTCCTGTAGTGCCAATAATTGCTCCCTTGAAAAGCCCACTTCATTACAGTAGTGTTACTAGGTGCACCCAACATTCTTTAAAAATGATAAAATTATTCTTGCCTTCTTTCTCCCGGATCAAGTTGATCCGCAAGTTGATTTTTAATTTTTAAGACTCATGGATGAAGTTGATCGGTAAGTCTTTTACGGATCAAGTTAATCCGTAAGTCTTAAAAATCAACTTACGAATCAAGTTAATCCGTAAGAAGCTTGTGGATCAACTTGATACGTAAAAAACTTAAAAATTAACTTGATACCTAAAAGACTTAAAAATCAACTTGATACGTAAAAGACTTCAAAATATTTGCAAATATTTTTAAAAGGATAGAGAGATATTTTCGCCTTTTCACCTTTAAGTGCTGGATGCGCGAACATAGGAATTTCATCTTTCAACCCCATAATATATCCCAAACTTCTTATCGAAATTTTTTTTTTCCAAACTCACTGCGTTAGTCGTCGACGTCGACCGCCGGATCGACCTCCATTCGCCGTCTTCCAATCGCTCTCAGTTCGACCGTCGCCGCCGGCATCCAATTCGGTTAGGCCATGCAGCTCTCTCTTTTGACGCCCTACGTTCAGGTCCCTATCTCCTTCCATCCAATTAGTGCATGTTTGGATTAAAGTTAAAAATGTTGTAAGCACGTTCTAATTCAAATCTAACGGATGAAAAGTAAAATGAAAGCATAAGTAAGAGTCTTGATCCTTTGGTAAAAGCAAAGTACTTTTTCCTCAAAAGTGCTTTTTCACTTAAAAACCAAACATGCACTTAGTGTAGTTCTGACGTTTCGATGTTGCGGTTGAGCATTTCGCATTGCAATTTGCCTTTGGGCTTTTCATTTCACGTGTAGCTGAAACCAGATTCTTGGCCTGAAATAGTGTTTAAGGAGTGTGTGTGTGTGTCTACCATTACATTGAATTTCCCTTTCAAGCATTGTTGAAGGGAATTTGATAACCTGAACTGAACTAATCCGAATTTGTTTGAGGTGCTTTGGTTTGTATTGTCCAAAAAAGTAATATAATTAAGGAAATTGAGAAAACCAACCTGAAGGTTTTAAAGTAATCTCTTGCGCTGTCTCACACTGATTCTGCCAGTGCTTATTTTGTTTTGTTACCATTCTGTTATAGGTATATTAAGGTTCTAATAGAAAAAAGGTTGATCAGCATAAAGATGGAGCTCACTATTACACAACCTGATGATTGGCATCTTCACCTCCGTGATGGTTCCCTTCTTCAAGCAGTTCTCCCTCACAGGTCATTTTGCATGCAAATAAATAAATAAAGAAAAACACTCAGTGTTACTCTCCTATTTTAGGAGTTAAGCATTGCAATTTTAGTAAGAAATAAGAAGAAAATAATGTAAAAAGTAGTGAAAATATCATATCACAAGTTTCTAGGTTTAAGTATCCAGGTTCAATATTACAAAATGATAGCAAAATTAATGGTGGTTTCACACACAAGATACACAAGCTGGATGGTTAAAGTGGAGAAATACGTCGAGTGTTATTTGAGACCATAAAGCTCAAGGACAAGTTTTATCGTGGTACTGTATGACAAGCTAATATGGTAGTGATTAGTGAATTTTGGGCTTTAAAAAGACGAGAAAAAAAGTGGGAGTAGCATAAATGTGTATGTTAATATATGTGATCCATGTAGTCTACTTCGTATAATGGGATAAGATTATTGTTATTGTTGATATTCTAGTATTTTCTAATCTTTTGTGGGGTCAATGTGAGAAAGGCCTGCACACTGCATCTTTGTATAGTTTGGCATTTATTTTGTTAATTGCATTCCTACTGAAATTTACAAGAGTTCTGATTCATAACTATTGCTCTCACAGTGCAAAACAATTTGGAAGGGCCATAGTGATGCCAAATTTGAAACCACCCATCACTACCACGTCCGCTGCTGTTGCTTATCGAGAGTCCATTTTGAAAGCAATACCTAAAGATAGCAACTTCAATCCTCTCATGACACTTTACCTCACTGACATGACTACTCCTGATGAGATTAAACTTGCAAGTGAGTCTAATCAGTGGGGTACACTAATTTAAAAAAAAATACCTATGAAATATGAAGAGAAAATAAAGTTTTAACTGTATCAGTAAGTTTAATTTGTGTGTCTATATTTTTATATATGTAAGTTTTGTTCTGAATCTGGTTAAAATGAAGTTTCTGTATCTTCTTTTTTACCTCCTATTGATCAGCCTTGTATTTGTTGCAATGTAATTGCCTATAGTGTTTGATCCTGTAACAAATGTCTTTCCCATGGGCCAGGAGACCATGAAAGTGAATGCTCATTTATCATTTGATTAGATTACACCCTCCATGCTCATCTGGCTTTGTTCCCCCACCCCCTATTAGTTATAGTACACTACTTGATTATGCTACTTGCATTGACAGAAAAAAGTGGACTTGTTTATGGTGTGAAGTTGTATCCTGCTGGTGCTACAACAAACTCCCAAGATGGTGTTACAGATATTTTTGGAAATTGTTTTTCTGTTCTCGAGGAAATGGCTGAGAAAAATTTACCATTATTGGTAATTTTTTTTAAAATTTTTATTTGTGGTTTTTGTTTTATTTCTTTACATTCTCTCTCACCACCCCATTGTTGTGTGTGTATGTGTGTGTGTCTATGTTAAATGTTCTTATATTGCTGCATAAGAATGTATTTAATTCTTTATGCTTCCATGCTTGCCTTCTTAATTCAAATAAGTTATGGTAAGTCACATTTTTCATGAATTATTTTATGTCATTGAATAGAATGTAATTACTACATACGGCACCAATTTTGGAGCATGTCCACTTTGAAAGCATCTACTTATACTTCAACACTGAACTATGAGCTTGTGGCATGTTTCCTTCTTTATGTTTGTCCTTTATTTAATATGTAAAACTTAGAAGTTTACATTATACTCTCTTATCTGCGAATCACTATGCATGACAGGTTCACGGAGAGGTTACAAATTCAAACATTGATATTTTTGACCGAGAAAAAGTCTTCATTGAAACAATTTTAGAGCCTTTAGTTCAAAGACTTCCACAGCTGAAGGTTGTGATGGAGCATATTACTACCGCAGATGCTGTTAAATTTGTAGAGTCTTGCAAAGAAGGTAACATAACAAATTACTTGGAAGATCTAATTTGTCATTGTATTGTACTATTTAATCTTAAAATTATTCTCATGATTTGTACATTTGTAAGGTTATGTAGCAGCAACTGTTACACCACAGCATCTTCTTCTGAATCGTAATGCTTTGTTCCAAAGTGGCTTACAGCCTCACAATTACTGTCTTCCAGTGCTCAAAAGAGAGATCCATAGTATGTAACTTTGTTTCCTTCCTGTACAATCTAATGATAAATTTTAACATCTTTCAGGTGTTATATCAAACTTTTTAGTTTACAATTTGAAATAATGATTCCTCCAAAATTGAAAAAATTGACGAAATGATTTAAATCATATGAATTTTATAATTTTCTTTGTTTTGATCTTCAGTAAATTAGTTAGATTCCTGATCGATTTGATTTGCATAGGAAAGATAAATACGTTTTGCAGTGCATTAAATGGTCTTTGAAGAAACATCGTTATACTTTTATAAATTTTAATTTTGCTGCAGAGTGTAGTACACACTACACGGTACCATTGAAGAGTTTCAGACTTTACATTGTAGTAATTCCTTATTTAGGTTGAGGAAATGCCACTAAGTAGGGACAATGATCATCATGTTGACAATTGTTACCAAACTGTACAGGTCTTGGTCATCTTACCTTGGGTTCGTTTTGTTTGTTTCTTATTTAGGACAGGCTATTGTTTCGGCTGTCACTAGTGGAAGTAAACGATTTTTCCTTGGAACTGATAGTGCTCCACATGATAGGCGTAATAAGGAATGTTCCTGTGGATGTGCTGGCATATACAACTCACCGGTCGCTCTATCTCTATATGCCAAAGTTTTTGAAGAGGTAACACTTATATTATAATATTTATAATATAATATGTCATTGTATTTATGCCTTCATTTCACTAATGTGCATTTAGTTGGTTTCAGAAGAGGGGGTTTATCTCATTCAATTGGAATAATATGCAGAGTTTCTAAGATTAATTAGTATTTAAAATTTGTGATTGGAAACAAAAATATTATTTCCAAATGGTTTGCAAAACAAGTAATACTGTACATTGGGGTTAGAGGTGATGATATCTGATAATGCATCCCGTGTTGGCAAATCTGTAATTTTCATATGCATTTCTCATGTGTGCTTCATAGTACGATAATATGCTTATGCTTATGTGAGTATGTGATGATATATCCTTGTTAATCTTAATTTGTTGTATGAAATTGGTGCAATTTCAGGCTGGTGCACTTGATAAGCTAGAGGCTTTTACAAGCTTTAACGGACCTGACTTCTATGGCCTCCCCAGAAACAAGTTAAAGATTAGACTGAGGAAAGCTCCTTGGAAAGTACCTGATTATTTGTCGTTTCCATTTGGAGACATTGTTCCCATGTTTGCTGGTGAAACCCTTGAATGGGAGGCATTGCCTTGCTGATTTGCTGTGTCTATTTGAAAGTTTGTATATCCTTCAGCTTAAATTATTGATTGCCGAGATGAGAATATTTATGTAGTGTTCAAGAACTATGGTCAAGAAATTTTTGTTTTATCAGTCAGTTCTGCGTTTATTTTGCAGATTGTTCTCATTTCTATTTCTTAGGTCAGTTGAATTTAAATATGAACCAGAACACCCTCTGTGACTAATAAATTTCTGGTTGTTGAGATGGGAATTTATATAGTATTCAGAATCAGAACTATGGTCAGGTAACTCTGCAGTTGTTCCAATTTGATCAATAAACTCGGCATAAATTTCCAGATTTACCTTGTTTCCATTTTATGTTCATGGGTCTGAGCTGAATTTCTGTATGAACTAAGTGCCCCCCGGTCACATGACACCACATCAAAATTTTAAATTGTATGGCATTACACCTTATTTCAAAAGACTTCAATTATTCTGTAAGTTCTCTCTCTCTCTCTCTCTCTCTCTCTCTCTCTCTCTCTCTCTCTCTCTCTCTCTCTCTTTTAATTCTTTGAGCAGTGTTATTTCATATAAACAATATTTTTTTTACACGTCTAATGTAGAGACTGCATTGTTTATTCTAACGTAGAGCCAGAGAACTTTTCTTTTAGAAGCTGAGTATAATACAGAAGTTGCTGATTTTGTCTTGTTGGCCGATACGAGACGCTATCTGGTACCATAGTGGTGTTCTGTTAACCTGTAACTCTAAAAGTTGATGTATTCCAGCAATGGTTTGAAACTTGGAATGCTTTTGATAGATTCTAAATTAGAAGGTAAAACTCAATGTGGAACTGGAAAAGCTATCTAGAGAACGCAATGGTGCATTTAAGATGATGTAAAAGATGGACCATCGTTTACCTATTTTTAGTTTGAACGTGTGCTTATGCTCATCCTGTGACAGAATTAAACATTTTCATAATCAATCATATACCCCGTGTCAGGTACCTATTTTTCATTGTTTCCATTTCCACACTCAATTAAGATAAATAGAACATGTTTGCTGTAAATTATCTCCAAAGTTTCAGCCAATTCAACATCTGTTATAAAATATAAAATAAGCTTTTAAATAGGTTAATAGGTCATATCAGATTTTTAAAAAGATCAAGTCAGATCCAAAGAAAGCGTTTGATAGGTAATAAGTCAGATTTAGGCTATAGTTTTATAAAACAGATCAAAGCCTATTTATGCAAAGTCTATTTAACCTATTCCCATCCCTAGACATGGAGAAGATGGGTTTTGTGGAATTAAAGAGAGGATTAGGTGGTGAGTAAGATACAGGAAAAGGGAGGTTTATTGTCGTTTGAAGGGGCGACAAGGATATGTGTACACTCTTTAAGAGACAATAATTTTATACATATGTTTGAGTTTGGATATAATCGATCCCAGCTCGGGGGTAAAATTTGACATGTTTAAATTTTAGGAGAATGAAAAACAAATGAAAAATTTTGTAGGGATGAAAATCAAACTTTTTCAATTTTATAATAAAGGATGAAAATATATTTTAATCTTATTTATATTGTAGTATCTCAAAATTTCTTTCTTTTAGTTTATTATATTGAGAAGTGTTATTTCATATGTATTCTAGTAATGGTTTGTGTTTGATGGCTACGATGTCTCACGTCGTTTAGGAGTTGAGATCAATAATCGTTTACAAACATCAACTTCTTTTAGTCCATTAAGATGTCTTTTACTAAATACAAAACAGTCATGATCATTGAGCACATAGGCGGACAATATCTGATACAGAAAATCCTTACAATGCTTACGGATTTGAGTTCACAACCGATTGAAACTTGGAGTGCATTGAAAATAGGTAGATTCTTTTGCTTTTTGATAGATTCTAAATTAGAAGGTAAATTAAAATCCATATGAAACTGGAAGGGCTATCTAGAAAACACAATGGCGCATTCAAGTTCATGAAAAAGATGGACCATCGGGATACCTATTTTCGATTTGAGCACATTGCTTATGCTCATTCTGTGACAGAAACATGACAATCAAACATATACCTCCGTAATTTAGATTATATAACGTATTTTCTGTAGTTATTTATCTCCAAAGACTCGGCCAATTCAACATATACCATGAGATCAGCAAGTATGCTACGTTTTGGAGTTACAGTGGATGGTTCTTTGGAGAATGAAGAATGAATTAGTTTTTTTTTTTTTTTTTATAAAAAAAAGGCTCATGGACGCGTGGCTATTTCCCATATAAAAAAAAAAAAAAACCATGCACTAAACAATTAATAGGTGGCAGATTAAATATGCATACAAAGGACCACGAATTCAGATTCGTTTGTGAGTGGATCAAAGTTAATGTTGACGACACCCACAGGAGTTCTTAGGAATTATAATTAGTGGTAATTAATTTTTTGTGTGGTTTTGATTGCAAGGTGGGAGGTTGTACGTACTATCACTCTTTTGGAGACAACAACTCTGTTCTTATTCATTTTCCCTTATTCTACTGTTAGGTACAACAAATAAATAACATATCTACTTTTGAGGCTCAATCTTAGAGTTGGTGTTAATGGCAAATAAATGAATTTGTTACGGGGATCTGTTTCATTTCAAAGTTGAGTGAGATCATACTATGATGGCAACTCCAACTGCAATCTGTTTGTGTATATAGTTGGAGGATGGGTACAAATATCACAGTCATGATTTTAGGGCTTAATATCAGTAGCCATTTTGTCATGACATTTAACGTTGTAGAAAATTTCAGACAACAATATAGTTTATATAGCCACAATTGCCGGCACAAATTAAGACACAGAAACATTAGCGATGTAGTTTTTTTTGGTGAATATTCGCGTTGTAGTTGCAATTATAATTAGGTTGAAATGTAAATTTTTTCTTCTTATTTTTTCAAATTTATGTTTTTAGTCTTGTTATTTTTTAATTGAGACAATTTATTCCCAATTTTAAAAAGTTTATAATTTTAATCTCCTATTTTTTAAATTAGACGTTTCGTCTTTCACTTTTAAAAAAATCAATAATTTTAATCTTTATGTCCAATTTCAAACGTTGATCTATACACTTTTGTAAATGTTGATTGATAATTTTTTTTATTATGTACATGATAAATATTTTTTTTATAATTATTTAATTGTTATCAAGCTTAATTTATTAAAAGAATTAAAAAAAGTCTTAATTAATATCACGGTCAATAGGTTTTAAATTGATCAAGGAGATTAAAATTATAAATTTTTTTTTAAAAATAGAGGACGAAATGTTACAATTAAAAAAAATAAGGAGACTAAAATTGTATATTTTTTTAAATGTGAAGAACAAAATATCTCAATTAAAAAATAAGGAATTAAAATCCCAAATTTTAAAAAATAAAAGGATAAAAACTACATTTTAACGTTATAATTAAAGATCATTTTTAAAAGTTTAATTATACAATTATTCTCTTAAATATAATTAAAAGTTGGATTAAGTTTCTCAATTATTAAAACTTCAATCAACACAATTGTCTCCCAAGCTTAAGCAGATTAAATATGATTATGCCTTAAAAAAATAATGAAATATGGTTATTAATTCATAAAAAGTAATTTAAAAAAATGTGGGTAACTATTTAATTTACTACAAGTTATATACATTAATTTACAATAAAACAAAAAAAAAGTATATATAATTATCAGTTAGAGGAATTTAGACTCGCCCTTACATAACTGTAATTAAGATAAGAGAGACAAACAATTGATATGTGATGTCCTAAACATAGATTGATTTTTCCATAAATACTAAGGAGAAAACGAAATTTCATCCACAGTATACACTTAATAAAAAAAATAAACTTGTCCATTTAAATAGAAAATTTCCACACCAGAATAAATGAGTGTAACGTGGCAAGCTTTTGGAGCGAGAAAGGACGTTTAAATAGTTCCATCGGAATTCTATATATATCTTCATTGCCTAAAGAACATTCATATTTTTCTGAAACTAAGTTACAAAAACAGCTATATAATTTTAATTTGAATGAGTGACTCTTTCTGGAATGATTGATATCATGTTATTTGCATCCACACATTCAAATTATAACCATATAGAAAAACATATGATTAGTTTCTGCAAATGTCCCAATTAATTTTTTTTGGGTATCTCAGAGATCTCCATAGCAACTTAGAATTTGACATCAAAGGCTTTCTCAACGCAAAACTTGAATTTTTGTTCATCTATGAATCCCTTTAGATCGAGTTTTCAAGGTGATTCTTAATACTCCCACATAGCTGATAATTGTTTACATCCTGGGACCACACAGATAAGCATGTAATGTTGTTAGAAACATAAAACTCGAATGATCCAAGCAATTAAGGAAGTTCCTATGATGCATTCTTCATTGCTACATATATGTGACGTTGTAGAAAAGAGAAGATAATGAAACTCCCAAAAATAAATAAAAAATAATTCAAGAAATGCCCAAAGCCATGTGTTCCATAGGCCCAAATATGCTGGATATAAGAAAATTACTGTTACCCAAAGTGTTGTAGATGGTTTTAACTACAGCCTGAAACACCACCCAATAAGTTAGAGAAGTTAAATACTCTATTTTATTTCCTGATTAGAGACAATCATGGGTGTTCCTACACTATTGGATTAAAAACTAATTTCGCTCGTGACACGTATCGGTAACAACATCTTACACCACTTTTTCAGTCCTATGGGTTAATACTCCCTATATTTCAAATTGATTGATATTTAAACCATATCGATTGATGTTTTCAATTTTAAAGAGGAGAAACGTGGGTTGATAAGGAGGAAGACATCTTTAAGAAAATGTATAATCTGTGAATCATCAAATGGATTTCAAGAAAGCAAAAAACATAGGAACATATCACTGAACTGTTGGTTTCTAGTGAATCTAGGATCGACTTCATGGGGCTGGAATATTTTGGGTGGGTGGAAAATTGTATCACGTCATGACATCAAGGTGTGAACATAATGGAGTCTTTCATGACTGCATCAACTCTCATGCAAGCATTAACAATATTGAGGTCTAGTTTTGGTTCAAAAAATGTGAGTTTGGTTTCATAGGAGAGCAGTTTGGTTATGTCTCAGCACAGTGCTTGGTCTGTCATGATGTTTTCTGTTTGGCTTATCTGGCTTCTCATGGCAACCACTGCTATTTTAATGTAATCCTTATTTGCCTATAAAAAAAAACTTAGCAATTAAGGAGGAGAAATGATCATAGAAGACTAGAAGTTATTCAGGTGGAGACGTTGTATCTTAAGTTGTTTATATTGATTGCTTCACAACCAGAGCCGTTGAATGTTGAATGTTGCCTGTAATTACACTTTGTGTCCTCAATCATGGTTCTAAATTGCGGTAGCAGTTGTGGTCATTATTGCAGTGCGAATTACGACTGTTACGGTGTGAAATTACTATATGTTTTGCACAGGAAGTAGAAAGAATTATACAAATATTTTAATTATTAGTATATCTTTTAATTATAAGTTAGCATAACTTTTCATTCATTTTATGATTTGATATCCCACCATCTCATACGGCAATACCCTTGGACCATTGAAACTTATAAGTTAGAATAGAAGATTGAATTATGAATCTTTATCTTTTTTGACAAAAAAAAGTGGAATGAACATTGTTTTTTTATGGGTAGAATAGAAGGTTGTTAAGATTTTGTTGTGCATGGCTCCAATGCGCATTTCGTGTGATTCAAATTCACACTGCAATTGTGATCGCGGACCATAATTTAGAACCATGGTCCTGATGGTTGGGTCTTTTTTGAGTGTGTGCTTAGAAATTGGCCTTTTATATCATATTCGTTTATTATTATGAAAAAGAATTAGGTCTGGATAGCATGAAGAAATAGTAGATATGTATTTATCATTTTACAGTATTCAAAAAACTTACTTGTACATATTAAATAAAAAGAAATCATGTACAAATGATAGAGGGGGTGATTAAGCAGCAAGAATGGTTTTACGGTGCTAATAAGAATGGTTTTACGGTGCTAATAAAGCTGTTTATTGTTTGCAATTTGCTAGTGATCTAAGAATAAATATAGAGAATAAATTACACATCTTTATTAATATAAATTTATTATTTCGTTGCTAAACCTTTTATTTTAGTGGTTTTGGTATATTAGTTATGTGTTAAATTTGAAATTACAAAGAATCAACATCAAATGAAAGTTGGATAAAAGGGCAGAGTGAAGACTGTGGAGTGGAAAGAACGTCTAAGAAAGAAGGGAAGACAGGAAAGTATGAAAAATTAGGATAACTTATTTACATATAATTAAGTCAGATTTTTTGAGTAATTTTTAACTAGTGAGTAGTAGTATCCGTGGATAGTATGGCATTCATTCCCTTTGATCGTTAGAGTAAACTTCCATTAAATTATTTGTAGTATCCATCTAATATCCGTTCTCAATTCGTGACGGATTTTACATGTGAGTATCCATGAATATGATTTTTTTTTGTCATCCTTTTTTGTGTACAATAGTCTTAGTGCAATTTGAACTTAATACTTTATGTATACTATTCCAAATCCTCTATCATTAAGCCAACCCTAACTTTTGTCATCCTTGTTTCCTCTCAAGCTTAACCCAAAATATGGTTATTCATAAAAATTAATTTAAGAAAATGCAGTGTATTTTTTTTTTTTTACACAATTCCCTCTCAAGCTTAAGAGAAAAAAAAATGCGGTATCTTATTATCTATTTCGTTTTTTTGTACATGACAAAAGAAAACAAAGAGAAAAGAACAAAATAAAGCACAAGGAAATGGAACATCTATAGCATCAACATGTAGGAGGGAGAATGTTTGGGGTGGGAGAAATCCTTGAAGGTATACCATTCTTAGCTAGAAATACTCAGTACGAAAGTTTTCTTCTTTTAAGAGTGTAGTGGAGGTGAATAACACAATCTAGCTAATTGGAGATCTTGAATAATCTTAACGACAGTTGCATTTATTTCACTTAATATTATATGCCTCACAATAAAACTAACAAAAGGTATAAAAATGAGGAAATTAAACTCACCCTAACAACACATAATAACAATCATTTGCAATTTGGTTCAATTTTGACATGAAATGTTAATTAGAAATATCACTTTACTCCTACATAGATCGATTTGATGAGAGATAATTAGTTTGATGTCAAATAAAATTTTTTAAATATCTTATTTAAACCTTAAACCGAAATAAGCAAACATATATAATATGATATTGAAATTTGCGGGGCGAAATTACAATCAACATATATATATAAGCATACAATTAAAATTCATATGATCAATGGACATTCAACAAAAAGGAAAAATAAACAGTGTTCGTAGAATATTCCGAAGTTACAAACTGCACCACCACAGATCAGTATTTGCATATGTCCCAATTAAATTTTGTTGGGTATCTCATAGATCTCCATAGCATCTTTGAATATTTCATCAAAGGCTTTCTCAATGCAAAACTTGAATTTCTGTTCATCTATGAATCCCTTTAGAGTTTTCAAGGTGATTCTTAATTCTCCCACATAGCTCATAATTGCTACGTTTACATTCTGCAACCACACAGAGAAGCATGTTATTAGAAACCTTAGAACTCAAATTATCCAAAGCTGAGCCATGCAATAAATACCTGAGGTCATAAGTGCTTAACGAAACTTCCAAAAATAAATAAATAATTCAGTAAGTACCTGAGGTCCACCAGACATGGCGAAATAAACACCTCTTACAGGATGATTTGCTAAAGCCATTTGCTCTAATGGCCCAAACATGTTGGATATAAGAACACTACAGTTTCCCAGAGTATTGTAGAAGGTTTTAGATGCAACCTGAAACACCAAACCATGAATTAGAGAAGTTGAACAACATAAAGCAGAGAAGTTACAAGGGTGAGATACTCAAAATATGGGGCTCCCTTTAATTTACTATTAAAATAAATTCCACACACCTTGATTTACTTACACATTTCAATCACATCCAATGGTACAAAATTAATTTTATCAAAAATCTAAAACAAACAAATACATTATCATTAAGAGTATTTAAATAAAACAACTAATTAAATATCAACTTATAATATGATAAGTTGTGTTAATTATAATTTTTCTCATAAAACCTACTAAAATAAATTAAAAAATACTGGAACATCATAAAGTATAATTTTATGAATCTAGACCTTAAAAACACATTAAAAAAACTCCTAAACTACGTATACACACCTCAGGGCCTCTTAATTTCATCTCCAAATCCAAAAGCAGACCTATGAGATAAACGCTGAAAGAATGTTTCTTTCTCTTGATTTGTTTACGAGCATTCCAAACAAACTCAAGAGGGTTGGAGATTTTGGGTTGGTCTAGCTTTGGAATTGGTATTTGTAAGAAAGAAATTTTATTCCCCCATAGACCTTTGACCTTTGGTTTTTGCATCTCCTTCACTGATTGGTACCCTCTAATATTCCTTGTGTTGAGCACCACCAAAGCTGTGGAATTTGCTTTTCTTGTCATGTAGTCAATCTCTTGCATGTACAACCGAATCCCATAGAAAATTATCCCAGTTATCACATCATTTATTGTCTGCATTCATGTCACAATAAAGAAAAGAAAAAAATTAATTAATCTAGCTAGCTTACTTAATTGGATGACATAATTAAGAGGTTGATTTATATATGACTAAACATATAAAACCATTTCTGATTGGATAAAAACTCTTTTTATTATTAATATATAGACTATTTCTTCATAATTACTAATATCTAGTTTGATGTAATCTTACCACTCCAAGATTGGACTTGATTGCTTTGATATGATCAAGAGATAATGATATGTTTGACAAGGTGAAATGCTGAGGCTTAGTTCCTTCATATCCAGACCTTATGGGTGTTTTGTCATCTTCAATCATTTTTGCCTTTATTACGCTAGATCCAAAATCTAACATGGAGCTAAAAAAGGAGGATATCACTGAATGTAACTTCTTAAATATGGTTTTCTTTGCATGCTGCGGATTTGATGATACTCTTGAAGGAAAAGTAAGTGGAAGAGAAGGGTCATCAGTTCTTTGAAGGCAAGAAAGAAGGGCACCCATGAGGGAATAACCATCTCCAAGCGAATGATGAAATTTGAAAATTATTGTGCCTGCAGCATTGCTTGTTGGATACTTAATAAGGTGGACTTCCCATAGTGGCTTGTTCTGAGGTGTCCGTTCATTTAGAATCCTTGTCACATATTCATCAAAATAATGGTCATACAATTCTGCTGAATTGCATTCAGGAAATCTAGGAACCTTTACATGCTCTTCAGGATTCACTTGCACCCTTTTCCATCTCATTTTACCAGCTTGGTCTCTGATCTGTGGTCAAGCATTGAATTGAACAATTAAAACAAAAGGTCAGAATGATGAACATTAATTCAAATTTGAAGTGAGAGTTGCTAATTTAGTTCATGTCACAAAGCTTTTATGAGTTCACTAACCTTATAAACAATTGAAAGTTTAATTATATCTTTAGTCCTTGAAATTAAAAAAAAAAATCATTTTTTAGGTCCTTAAATAAAAAATTATATTTTTTAGTCTTTCAAATTTTTATGGAAGAATTAATTTTTTTTTGTTTAATATCACTGGTGTTAGAGTTTCAGGTTCTCCAATTATATTCTAAAATATCTCAAATTTTATTATTTGAACCAATTATAAGATTAATCTTTGGTAGAAACTTAGTCACACTTAAAACTTCATTCTTTTTTCCTAAGAGTATAGTATTTTGTGGGGTCAAACTTAGGTCCTTTTTCAAAACTCAACATGCATTAAGTTTGTCAGTTGAACTACACCCATTATGTGGTTTTTTTTATTTGAGAGAATAGAAAATATAAATTTTTATTTGGAGGAATAAAAAGACATCCTAGTTTGAGCGACTAAACATAACTATGCCGTAATTGGATTTTGTGGTGGACTTCTACTAATTACTAAATGCAAGAGTAAATGTAGTATAACATGGAGGAGAGAAAGAACCATAATAGAGGAGAAACGTGGGTTGATGGGGAGGAAGACATCTTCAAGCAAAGGTATAGTCTGTGAGTCATCAATTGGAACTGCCATTTCAAGAAAGCCAAAAACATAGGAACATATCACCGAACTGTTGAAATAATGTCCATGAGGACTCACTGGCTCTTGAACCTCTTCATAGAATTGGTCCATTGTGTTAGTTTGTGTGTGGAAATGAGAGTGAAAGTAGCACTTCAATTAGAAGATATCTTTTGGCTGCAAAGCCAGGCCAGGATCGATGATATATATAGCAATGCATTGTTGTACGACAAATGATAAACATATCAGTGGGTTTTTCCACCCACCATCTACCCATCACACATGATTAATCACATGTGTAAATATGATTAATTTTTAGTTAAAAGTAAATAAATATGATTATATATAATGATCGATTTATATTTGTAGCATTAATAATTAGCTTCGTATATCTCACACAAGTGAGTAATAGTGTCATAATTAGGAGGTTATTAAAATGCCAATATACCGTAAAAGTAGTTAATATAAGAGTAATGGAATGTACGTATACAATTATATATTGATCTGTACTTATTGCACTAATTGTTAAATATGTCCCGTAAGCAATTAGTAGTGCCACAGAATTATTGAAATGTGTCTAATGGTTATTAATTTTTTCCTTACAAGTAATTTAAAAGTAACAAATATATGTATACAATTTTCAATATATTTTTTGTGGCCAATAGGGGCTAAGACCCCAAAAGAAATTTATTAAAACTCACGTAGGAAAAGAGTTGACAATACATCAGCCATAATAGCGTTCCTAATTAAGGAAATTAGGACAAACACTAAAAAAACTACCATTCCATCTGTAACAGGGTTAATCCCATATTTAGCCAAAATATCCGCAGGTTGGTTCGCCTCACGAAAAACATGTTTCCACGTATAGTTATTGATATATATACTTGTAGCAAAAGAAACAATTATTTATAATATGGAGTCTTCTACATAGAAACCAAAATAGTATTATTAATTATCTAAACTAAAACAATTATTATAAAAATGTATTCAAAAGGGTGTATTTCTTTTTGTTCTGAATAAGAGACCAGAGATATTTTTCTAATAATCTATTGAATTAAAATTTAATTTTACTCCTAATGAGTGATTATCATTGGTTTAAAAGAAAATTACATGAAAAAGAAGTGTGGGGATGTGTTCCTAATGGAAACTCACGAGCTAGGCATGTACTGCCAGTGGTGATCGATCGGTATAGCCAACCACACACGTTATGACCTTAATGGTGAGAATACCAAATACTCATTACTCCCACACCTTAATTAATTGGTATAGCCCTTGATCTTTTTCAAAGTCGATCAACTTTTGATTTAATGATTTGAATAATTGAATTGAATGATGAAGTGCATGCAGTCTAGCTGCAATTTCTTTAAAACTGTAGGGTTCCATATAATGTTGCATATATGTGCGTGGCCATCTCAAACATTCGCCACATCATGGCCATCAACCTAAAACCATGGCCTACCAGTTTCAACCCAATTAATTGATCCAATGGTCCCTTGGTCTAGAAAAATAATGGCCAAACGGCCATAATACATGTTCCCTTACGTGAATAATATAAATTTTAGATAGAGATCTATTTTTTTTATTCACAATAATTTAATTGTTTAACTAATTGAATTAGATCATAAAAATCTAATTTAAATAAATGGAGTTTAATTTTCTCTGTCCTTTGTGTTGTGTGTTCTTGGTTGAATTAATGGATGTATCACGTGTGGTTTTGAATATAGTTTTATCTTTGTAATGATGATCTCGGGGGTATGCATTAAGCTGTGAGTGTTGTTGAATTGTTTTGATGGGGAGATGATACCTGGTTCTGTTGTTGGATTTTGCAGGTACAGTATCATGTATCTTCTCTTTTTATTATTATTTTATAATTGATATATATATATATATATATATATATATATATATATATATATATATATATCAATTAGCCTTTTCATAAAAAAAACGCGTGGTTTTGAATTTGTTATTTGTTAGTGATAAGTTTTATTTGCATAAAATTCTGGTGTAGTATCATTTTGTTAAAAAACTTTAGGTTTAAATATGTTTTTTATTTTTTAATTTTGGTCCTAATAAGTTTTTCTGTATATTTAATTTAGTATTTGTAAGTTTGTATTTTTTTTAATTTTATTCTTTTTAATTTGTTGTGTTTATTTTTAGTTTTTATAAATTTATGCTTTTTTTAATTTTAGTTCATATAAGATTTCAATTTTTTTTCATTTTTAATCCTTGTAAATTTTCACACAAGACCAAAATTTGAAAAACACAAAGTTAAAGAAACCAAAATTAAAATAAATAGGAACTAATAAGAAGTAAAAAAAAACAGATAAAACAAACTGTAAGATAAAATAAAAAAATATAAACTTATAAAAATTAAAAATAAATATTTTTTATATTAATTAAAATTAAAAAAAATACAAATTTAGTGAATAAAAACATAATTATATTAAACTTTTTTTTATACATAAAGAGTTATAGCAGGGGAACAAGGATCCTAACTTCAAAAACTCCTTTTTATGGTCTTTAAACCCTGGTAGCTGTATTTTCGCAAGGTTTGATTGCATGGGATTGTTGGCATTAAATGGACAGATATATGCAGGCACGTAAAGTAGACGGGTTGTTATTGCACAATACATTATGTACACAATTTTGTGCTGGGTTGTTATGACATTAATTCTTGTGTGTATTTTCTGTCGGTTAATTATACCTTTGTATAAGGGTGGCTTTTTTCCCTTTTTGTATCAGCGATTAATTAGAAGATATTTGGGGACGAACTTTTGTGGGTTATCATATCTGTGCTATCTGCATGGAGCTTATCTGTTTCTTGCCACTGGTATTGATATCCTCTTTCTCACATTTATATCAATATACTTTCATTTGCCTGATAAAAAAAAAAAAGGTTTCTAACTGGAAAAAGTTAAAGGGTGTTAAAGGGTGAAAATAAACATGATTGATAGATAATTTTTCTTAATAAATATATGATAGAAAGTTCAACTTTAGATGTGTGTATAAAAAATTACTTGTTGAAAGAGATTATATATTTATATGAATCTCATATGAATCTAAAGTAACACACTTTAGAGGGTAAAGTAATTAATCTTATTTTTAGTTGTTGATAAGAAAACCAATAATTGATATCATGCGCACAATACGTACATCATGAATGTGTTAGAAATATCAATTAATGATCCTCTATCAACGAATGAGATAATGCAGAGTTTCACTTTATAGGGATAAATTTAATGTCAAATATGACATGGTTTAACCTATTTTGTTTATTATAAAATTCAAACTTCAATTGTGTGCATATATTTTTTCAAAAAAAAAAAGTGCGCATTCGACATCATATTAAAATTGTTTATTATAATCAACTGTTTTAGAATTAATTCTAACTTTTCATAAAAACTTAATTATAATAGTTAGAATTAATTGCGTGAATTTCTTGATTGTTTGCTTACTTTGACAATGTAATTTTACATTGTTAGTTTACAACAAATTTAGGTTTCAATTAAATTCTCTGTTTAAACTTATACAGAAAATCATATAAATTTATGTTGTTGTTTTTTTTATCTGTAATATATTATATTCTATCAAGATTAAATTAAACACAAGTCATATGAAATTTGAGTGTTGCAATCAACATCATAAAGGAGATAAGTGTTTTTTTTTAAACGTTGATAAGTTTGTTAATTGAAGTCGAAAATATGTTTTTATATAGGAGCTATCCTTATCAAAAGAAAGGGCGAAGGGTGTATGACTTGGAGTTGGATATTTTCTAATTAATCTCATGGAATATAATGTTTTATGAACAACAATTTCCTTATGAGCAATGAATCAAGAACAATTATTCATCCATACACTACATATATAAGGTTGGATATCTTGTCATGTGACTGAATTATGTGCATGCAATAAATGGATATCTTGTCATGTGACTGAATTATGTGCAATAAATGAGGAAAGAGAGACACAAATCCTGTCTGTAATTAAGGAATGATGAAATGTGGCTATTCAACAAAGGGCAAGATTGAAGTTGTTGTCCTAATTAACCATGAGATAATTAAGTTTCTTGAGTGCTAGAATTGTATATAGTGACGATGATGACAAGTTTGGTGATGTTATAAATGAGGAGATCTCCTCATTTATAACATCACCAAAATAAATTTATATGATTTTCTGTATAAGTCCAAATAAATTTATATGATTTACAACCACTCATCTTTTTTTAGGATTATGTCACAAAAACTGTCTAAACTTGAGCTCTTCTTTTGGTTTATTTTTGCTCAATCGCATTTCTTAGAAGCATGGTGGATCTTGGATCAACTCATGAAGATTCATTAAACTGATTTAAGTAATTAATCATAAAAATAACAAGAAATCTCATACAAATAATATATATTAGTATATTGTTGCAAATGCTGTGAATTTGGATAGAAATTGTGTTTTTGAAGTAAATCCTTTAGAAAAAAAACTCATGAAAGACCGCAAGAAATAAACGATCGCAGCCTCCACTGTCCAATGACAATGTATATTTAGTTTAAAATAATATTTTATTTAATAAAATTTAGATGAACTCAGTCTTGAAAGTTGAATAAAATTAAAACAAGTTTCAAACTCAACGAATGTACACTTATATATTATCTACTAATAAGACTTTCACATTCAACACTTGGATTTAAACTGATAGCTAGAGTGCAAGAAGTTACATCATTTATACTCCTAAGAAATTACAATTAAAAACTAGAAAAAGCTATAACAATTCAGATTTTTTTTTATTCATACCAAAAGGATATAGAGAGAACACAATTTATAACCTAATTGCTATTGATAGTGACTCTACAAGTGTCATCATCCTAGCTTAGAGAATTCAAATTGGGTGTTTATTTTTCAATATTGTCACAAGTGCCAAAGGAAATGTTTAGCAAAAACAAAAAAAGTGGGAAAGGGAAACTGTATGCATGTTGTCATAAACTTCTAAAGGGGTTCAACAACTAGTGATAAGATATGTTTCTTGATATCTCTATCCTGGGTACCAAAACCATGCATCTTCATTTTGATAAAGGGTATGAGCCATACGAGCTGCGTTTATGGCTTGATTAAGAAATGGCTTCATGGAAGCAACTTGAGTGGAGCAGTGTCCATTTATCTTTTTCCATGCTTTGTTTATCATGTCTTGTATTTTCTTTCTTGCTTTTTCCTCTGAAACATTCATCTCATTCATATAGCACAGGATTGACGAAGCAGTATCACCCCTTTCTCTTTCAGCCTGTTTCATATATACCAGATTTTACATTAACAATGGTTTTTTATCAATAAATATTAATTTATTAATTTTTTTAATTATCCAACTAACTTTATATATTTTCCTTAACATGTAACATTTTTATGCAAAATGAAAAGAAATAATTAACAAAAAAATGATTTTAATCTCTGTTTTTTCGATCAGCCAAGATCTTTATATTTCATACCGATGAGTTATTTCTTAAACTTAAAAAAAAAAAAACATGTGTATTTAGTGGCTCCTCTCTAAAAAAAATATCATGATATTTTAAAATTGGAAGAGACTAAATATCTACATGTGTTTTTATAAATCAAGGATCAAACTTATATGATAGTACAAAAACCTTAATACGTTTAACTCAAAAATATAAAGATTAAAAACACATTTTTTCTTTAACAAAAATATAGAGGCAGCAAAAATTACCACGGTTGTCCCTAAATCATTGCACAGTTGAATCAGAAGAGATACATTGTAGACCAAATCCTCATATGTGGGTAGAAAATCTTCCATATCCGTTACTTGATTCTTTGCGACAAAATATGAATGGATCGTAGAATCACTGGCCCCGAAGATCATGAAATCCAAACATTGCTTAAATATTCTTGCAACGATGGAATATATCCCATGCTAGACCACTTTGCTTCCACGTATAATGCTTTGCAAAAGTCTATCCACTGTAAAATTTATTAAGACGGGATGGAACTTAATTATCATAATCAACTAATAGATTTTGAATTCCTTAATTAGTTTCTATATATGGTTTTTATACTGATTTGATCGAGTTTGTAGAAACAAAGATCAGTACTAGTGGGTTATAATAAATTAATAATTACTACCTCCATTTCTTTTTAATTGTTGACTTTTTGAGAATTTGTTTTCTTACTTATTTGTTTCTTACAAAATTCATGATCACATTAATTATTATTTTATTGATTATATCCTCACTTATCTCATAATCTTTAATTAATTTATTCATGTATTTATTGTGGATTGGAAAAAGAAAAAGGTAAAACTAAAAAACTTTACAATTATTTTATTAAAATTAAGAAAATTTATTATATTTCTTAATTTTTATATAATAATAACCTTAAAAGTCAGGTAAAAATGAACGGAGGGAGCAGTCATTAACAATACCATTACCACTTTCTTTAGGTAAGGTAATTTCATTTCTGACAACATACGTAGAAACAAAATTTCATAAGCAATTTCATTTCTGACGTCTTTAAGTGCATGAACACAAATTCTGATGTACTCTGGAAGCTCTTCAAGATCTTTCTCATCCCATCTGTGTCATATATATATATATATATATAGTATTCTATTTTCTTATATATTGTTTTAGAAAAGTTAAGTTGACCTAATCCAGAAAATTAAATGAAGTGTATTGCTAATTAATATCTTGTCCTAGGTCAAGGTGAAAATCTTTTATGTTAGCCAACTATTATGTTGCCTCCGATATTCCGATATCATAGTCAATTAAGCGTATTAAAATATTATATCATACTCTCGAGGATCTTGATATGTGGTTACATCCACGTTAATATTATAATGTGTCCAGCATCCTAGCGGTGATCAGATTGGTATCCAACCTATCAATTTGTTGTTAAATGGATTGGATTTCGGAAGATATACAATCCTCCCCTCAAACACAAAGTACATAGAAATTAAATTATAATAATCACATTACAATCGAAAGATACACAATCCTCTAACTTTAAACACAAAATACGTAGAAACAAAATTATGAGGATTGAATTACAGTCTAATTCAGAGGGTTCGTGTAAGTATATTTTTTATTTTTATATTATCTTAAAAAATTTAAAAATATAACATATTTTATACCATATACCAATATTATATCCTATTTAATTTCTGGAGAAATTATATAGTACTTTTGACAGTAAAAAGATAAATAAAGTAGTTTTGGACCATCACCTAATATGCTGGGGATCTCTGTCAATCTCTATGTGAGGCATACTTTGACATGTTAACAAATAATAATATAACATATAGCATATATGTTAACAATAACTAATCTTACTCTATCTTGGAAATAAACAAACCTCTCAAACGTCATTGTGAACGGTTTCAACTCTTCAAATGAGGCGTATATATCATAAACATCATCAATGACTAACACGAAAATAATCACTTTGGTGAGCCATTTCCTACCAGATGTATAGTTCGGCTCAAAAGCAACTCCTGCTGCACACAAGAAGCTTTCAACCAACCTATTTCTTGCTAAGCTCAAGTCTTCTTTTATGCCAAGATTCTCCCACCATCTAAATGACAAATTAAAAATACTAATTAGTATTTAATTAGCAGCCTTATAATTTTTTGCTACAATTTTTTTTGGTGGTTCAAAATATATATACCTGGATAATTCCTAGACCTCCATTTGAAGTTTGGCCTGAATCATGTTGAAATTTAATGTATCCAATTCAAGTAAAATTGGGTCCATGTATTTCTCAATTTTGTATTGCTTGATGTGCCATTTAACCTCAAACCATATGGTACTCTCCCATGGGAAGGAAGCTCCAAGGCATGGACCATTCTTTCAATAACCAAATTAGGGTGTTGGTTGATGCAGATGGATCGAACTATGAAATAAGGCCTCCTTGAGAGAATTTATTGCCCAAGTTTTGGCCTCATTCAAGATATTTTCTCCTTCTAAAACCAAATGTGAGGCCTCAAGAAGCTCCATAACATCTTTAGCTTTGCCAGCATATGAATCTTTCCTCATCACTTTACCATTTCCATTTAAAATGCTGCTTAGTATATCTGAGTTTTAGAAATAATTAACCAGAAGTTAATTACTTAACTAACTTGCATGATATGTTGTAACGACCGTGAAATATTATGTGATCTAGGATTATTATGTACTCAAAGTTTTACATGACATGTACTCAAATTTTTTAATTTAAGAATAAGAATTAATAACAATCAATTACATGTCATATAAAAATTAATAAAGACTATAATAATGCAAAAAATGTGGTGCAGGAAGCAGCTGCCTCTTATCATCTTAATACCCGTGATCCAACTATCATTTTCGGGTTTACTAGGGGGGTATATTTTGGAATACAACCCAAGTAGTGAGGAACTTTTTTTCTTTTTTGTGTATTTACTATTGAGTAATAAAGACAGAACTACATATAGGACAAATTCAAAGCTAAAGACTCCAACACAAAGTTCCACATTATTTGCGTCACGAGGCACCACTTCAAACAAAAACTTCCAATCACGGCATAATAAAGTATGAATCTCATGTATCACCGAATATGCCAATCTGCACTTTCTTCTGCAGCTGCATGAGAATAGCATCAATCCATAAAGAGTATATTTTTGGTTAGTAGCCATAGTGAGTATATAACTCATTGTGTTTACAATTCTGTTGATGGAAAATGAATTGATTGTCTGCTGTAAAAAAAAATCCAGTTATATATATATATATATATATATAATTTCTATGTTTAATGTTACACCCAAAGAGTGTAAAAGGATAGTTTTCCCATAAATGGCTATGAAAATTAAAAATTTCAAATACAATTACTGCTGACTTTATGCATTTTCATATTTGATAATCACTACTGCAAAAATGATATTTCACGATGGTTATAATGTATATTCAAACACTATTTTTTGAAATCGAAGTTGTTGAAAGTCTAAACTTTTGAGACGGTTTCATAAATAATCGTTATTATGTAAGATCCAACATGGTGGTTTACATATACAGCATACAGCTACAAAAGGACAACTGAAGTATTCCCATCAAAGAAATATTTCGCAGTGTGGCAACATGACTTCTAAGTCGTCAGAGAATAAAAAAGATAGGATTTACTTTCACAATCTTCAAGCAACATGTTTTCATACAACACATGCATATAGACATCAACCATATAAGCGAATCCTTAATTTTTGTAGCTAAGGATTCCGTGGTATTTTCTATTTGTACAAGACAAAATATTAAAATCCAACAGAAATCATACTTAAGAAATATCATTTCAGTATCTTATTTCTTAATTAATTAAGGTTAAACAAAGCAAGAAATGTAATGATGTTTGTTATAAAAAAAATGGATTGAACTGTAAAAAAAATTTGAAAAGTCTGCATGCAGTACGTGCTTGTGAAACCTTCACTTTCTTGATTAAAAACTAAAACTAATGTACTCCAATGCCAATGCCAATGCCAAAGCCAAAAATTCCATTATGCAAGGTAAGAGGAAGAATCATTGTACGCAATATTATTCTTGTATATACAAAGAGATTATTTTGGAAGTCGAATCCATGATCAACATGTTAGTTGTTACCAAGATGCCACAGGTTGACTCTCCTTCACTCTCTTGAATAACCAAAGTTATTTAGAAGACGAAAGATTTTTTTTTTTTTTGGAACTGCCAAAAAGTTTTATTATTTGAAAAGGGTACCACGGGTACCGTTAAAGAGAATACAAGGAAAAGAAATCAATGGTGAATAAATATGTGCACCCCTAAAATTGGTATATATACATAGTCATTAACCATTGATCTTCCCGTTAGACCCCACAGACCCTCTTTGACGAAAGATAAACGTAACACTTGAAGGATATACTTAACAAGCAATATTAATATCTATATATATGATTGTATAATTTTTATTTATAATTATTACATTTTCTAAAAATTATTCTGACTAAATGTATAACTATAGCTGTGAAACTTTACGCAGCAAGGTGAGGCAATTTGTGTCACATCTATACCTAGCTTGTAGACATTGTTGTATCAAATACATTCTAGTTTTCGACGTTTAGTGTGGGGAATTAAAGTAGAAAAGCATACTACTAAATTAATTTGTCATCTATATAAAAGACTTTGAAAGATCCAAAGAGAAAAAGAAAAGGTGGCGCGCGAGTCTGCAGTTGGAATTTGGAAACATTTAAAGAGAGAAAAAAAATGTCATTTTTCCTAAAAGCTCAAGTTAGTTGAAAGCTTGAATAAATAATTTTGTTTCTAATATTCTCTACATAGTCTTTAATTTGACTTGAATATGGAAATGTAGAAACTATAAACCTGTCGTACTTTATGCTGAAATTAGTTTTAAAAAACAAGGGTGCTACACGATTGAACTCTTTCTAAAATCCATGGCTCCTTAATTAAGTGAACGGCTCACAAATGAAATAATTTAGAGACTATTATATTGCTACTCTATCGTCTACATGGTTTGGAAATTTAGAGACTATTATATTGGCATTTTGTCCATTTGCTGATATAGATAGGGTTTTGCATGCTTCAGCAGCCAGTACTGCATATGAAATAATTCACTTATACGATGAGTAAAATGTTTGTTTATGTACCAAAATAATAAAAGAAAAAAAATCGAATTGAAAATAGAACGAAGAATATTTTTTCTAAAATATAGATAAATGCACATTAACAAATCTCTATATATAAGTTTACTAACGTACTTTCACCAACTTTTTATTAGGAACATTTTAGCTATTTTAAGAAAATGAAAGTTATAATTTACTAAACTATTCTCTTTAAAAGAAAATAGGTATTCATTATTAGAAAATCATTTTGATTATTTAGTAACCAGAATAATAGCAATTACTCATGAGGGTGGGCATCGAGTTACTAAATTTATAAGTTGAGTCAAATTCAGGGTTCCAAACCGATTAATTTTAATCGATTGTGTTGATTTGGATTTTTCGATTTCTTTTACAATCAAACCAATTTAATCGTATTTAGGTTAGACGGGGTTAGATCAGTATGCATATTAATAAAATAAAATGGAAACTATAATAAAAGAAAGCAAAAAAAAAAAATACAAAAAATAAAATAGAAAATTGTGATAAAATGAAAGAAAGTTGACAGTTTCAAAGTCATAACTATAGAATTACACAACATAATAATTATAAAATTACACAACATATATAAAGAAATTAAAATAGTATAAGCTCAAATTGGTTCGGATCATATTCTATCGGTATGTTTGGCCCAACTTTTGATTGGCTTAAAAGCTATTTAAAAGTAAATGTTTAAAATAAGAACTTAAAATAAAAAGTTGAAGTTGTTTGGTGATTTTCTTTTTTTTTTTAGCTTAAAAGTTTCTTTTAAGGTAAAAGTTGTTTGGTAAAAAAAAAACTTTAAAATTTTATTTTCATGTAGTCATCTTGTTTAATAGAAAAGTTTATTTACATTAATAAAATTAATTGAATTATAAGAAAAATAAATTACTATTACTTAAACAAAAATAAGTTTCTGTTATATTATTATTACTTTAAATAATAATAATTATTATTATAATAATAATTAATAAATGAGACCAGACTCGTGGAGAGAGACAAACAAAGAGTGTAAAATGTACGTAAGGCAGTTAGGGTAGTTTACAAGCTATAAAATTTTCAAGGATCTGAACATATAAGGTAAGCTTTTAAAAAAACATATAAGGTAAAGTGAAAAAAGAAACAAAGTAAGAAAATAATACTATGACGGGAATCGAATAAGGGTCCTTTAATAAAATTAAGCTCCGATTAAGCTTATAATAAGCTCCTCTCATTAGCTTTTTTATAAGCTACTTATTCTAATAATTTTTCATATAAAAAAAAACTACACGTTCTTTTAACCTCTTTTGTATAAAAAGTGTTTGGCCCAGTTATTTATTTTAAGGAGAAAAAAAAAACTAAAAATAAGCTGGATTTATAATTTTAAAATTTAAACTAAATTTATTGTTTGAACTAACCCAATTTTTTTCTTTTAATTGAGTTCAGATTGATTGGACCATTAGGTCAACCCAAGCTCATACCCCTATTATTCATTCCCAATCTTAAAGAAATAATTTGGCAAACCAAAGTACAAGTCAACCAACAGAAAAGAAAGTAGTTAAAATAGCCTACACATATATAACACAATTTTTCCTCTGGATTATAAATTAATAGAAAATGACATTTTCACATATATTAATACAACACTTTTTCCGTATTCTTTTTAAAAGATAGACATGTCTCAATAGTTTTCTCTCTATTTTTAAATTCTTAACAAAATGGTACTAAAATAATCTAAAGAAATTATGTGTAAATATCATTTCCCGTTATAAATAATTAAAAGGACAGTGCAAATAGAAGTTTCAGCTCCATTTTTTATCAATAAATTAACAAAATTTCCTTTAACCATAACAAAACAGTAGATATACAGTTTTTGAGTATATATCTAGGTAAAAATCATATTTTGTTTATGCTCGTAAAAACATAAGAGTAGTTGGTCTAGCTTGCATTAACCCCCAAACCATATATATGTTGAGAAAAGACTGTCTTCATATTAGAACAATTTACCTGATTTTCCTTTTGTTTCTTGCAAAGAAAGGTCTGTTGAACAAAAACCCTATGAACAGAAAAGACTTCCTCTTGAGTTAATTTAACTTCTTGTAATTATATTTAGCCAGTTATGATGCTTGGTTATTTTATGTTAAGTTTTAACAAAGGCCAAAAAGCTGTGATATGCAAGATGTGCACGCATAACATGGAATAATCTCAACCCTTTCACAAAGTAGTCCTATCTTGAGCATTGAAAACCAATTGGAGAAATACAAGGGAAGGAAAATGATTTCAGCAGGGTTCTATATATTGAATCTTCTTCTGTGAACTGTCTAATCCACAGAGAAGCAATTTATATATTTATCTGCTCCCATTTTTACTTATTAAATCCTAGCCAACATCTTCATTCGGTTCACTGCCTTTTCAATCAATTTTTTATTTGCTTATTGACATCAAATAGAACCTCATATTAAGAAAGTTTTAGAATAAGCTGATGAAATTTTTCATTAGCATGAGTGCAATTGATGATCCAGACATATAATTAATATGCATGTGCCTACGGTTTGGGAACCTAATTTGGGATAGTATAGATACTTACTGTATAAGACAGTCAATGAAATTAAACTGACCACCGTCCACCTCTTAATTATGTTAATTAAATTAATTAATGTTGAAAGTTACAAATCATTACCAGAAAATAAAGAAAGAAAGAAAGAAAGATAAGTCATCTCGTTAGTTAATTCCCGTCAAAACCTGTTGGAACACGGGCAAAATATGTTTGATACAGTACTCTTAATTAAAGCTTGTTATATAATAGTAGTATTATCTAACATTTTTTTTTCCTTATTTTACACAACATTTGGTAAAATGCATCCTTGTAAGATATACAAACCCCACATATCATCAGTACCAATTTCAAAATCCCACAACTCGGGCTGTGTTTCCACATCACTGCAGGATCCATTCACAAACCTTTTCAATCTCTGGCTTACTTTGGTGGCTCCAAATTGAAGTAAAGATTGAGGAATCTGCATAAAACTCATTAAGCTTTTCAAAATTAGAGGACTAGTACATGTTAATTAAGAAGAACAAATTAAACACATGAATTTTTTTTATCGACAAATATTAATCATTAATTTGTTAGTAAGAGGATCGAACTGCGCGATATTTTTCTTGTTCCGTTAAATTAGACACATGAATTAATATGAAGGGAAAATTAAACAACAACATGATACATACCTCAGCATGCACAACATGAAGCATCGAGTCTCCAGCAAGTGAGGAATTGGCACTTCTAACATCAATGTTCTCTTCATGCAGCATTCGAATGATCTCAGAGAAAATGAACTGGTGGTCTAATCCACAAGTAAGAACAACTTGTAAAGAAGAACCCACTTCGTGAATCTCAAGTTGTGGCGATTTTGGGAAACCTGCAGAAGTTGCAGCAAAATTGGTACTATTATTGGAGAAGCAATCACGGGATCTCTTTCTAATTCCTTGCAAACACTCTTTCTTCTCCTGTGCCATCTTCACCTTTGCCTCCAAACTCTTGATGTAGTTGATTGCCTCGTCCACTTGGTCAGGCAGTGGTAATGCTTCCTGCGTCGTCATCACCAGCACACACCAAATATCAATAAAATCATTCGATCAAATTCAACTCAAACAATATTATCATTCCGGTCAACCAATCGGAAATCATAATAAATATAATTTTTAGAATAATTATTGTTAAAATTCATCAAATACAGTAGATGATGATAGTGTAAAAAGTATTTATGCTTATAATTAACTTTGTATTTAAGTTTTATAAACACCCTTCAAAGGAGTTAAAATCTAATTCTAATTGGAATCCATGCATGAAATAACATCGGTAAAAAAATTAAAAAAAAAATAGAAGGAGGAAACTATGTAACCTTGGGGTTATAGCTAGGGAGAAGAGAGTTGAGTTTGTTGCAGAGGATCTTCATTTGATTTCTTCTGTTTTTCTCCACTAGCCTTCTTTCAACCTTGGTTGAAGAAGAGGGTTGAATAATTCCAAGCTGATCCATTGAATTGAATGAATGAATGAATGAAGAAGCACTTTAATGAATTTTCCACCAACCTGTGAGTTTAGGAGGTTATATATAGGATGAATTGGCAAATGGTGTGTGCATGTGGGTATATATTATGTGTGTGTAGGAGTGAATTGATATAGTAATAGTGATTAGTGATGTCAACAAACAATAATGGAAAGGTAAGAGGATGTTGAGAGAATAGAAACGTCACTTTAGTGATGTCACCATGTTGACTCTGCAAAATCCTAGTCATTATTTTGCTATTGCCGTCCAAATACACACGTGCCTTTATTAAGGCACTTTCCTTGTTTTGAATGGTCTGCGTTACCGCGTAACGGTAACCTAATACTTTTGTCACTGTTTACTATATAATGATGCCTTTGTCAACTTTTGGAATTATCCTATTATTATTATTATTATTATTATCATATTTGAAATTTTTTATTATTCTTAATTATTTTATTTAAGTAAATTTTTGTAAAAATTAATTAAATGATTAAAGACAACAACAACAAAAATGGACGTACGTAGGCTGAAGACACTGTCAATTTTCCCTAGCTTCCTTAATTAGTTCCATTTTAAAATTTCACTGGATTGAATAATTAGGGATTAGTCTTACCCGAATTTTTAATTTGAATTTGGTACAATCATAATATGTAAAAACAAGTTTTGTTAAACTACGTTATAATTAATAATCGATTGCTTTTTTATTTAAAAAATATATAAATTTATATATTGTAATTAATTAAATAAATTTTTCAATTTTTTTAAGAATAATATATATATATATATAAATTATACTTTTTTACCATCTTTAAATAAATCATAGTACTAAATAGTCGACTTAAAATAGTTATTGATTTAAATTAAGAAGGTTTAATTTCGTTTTCTAATTAAATTTATAAATTTGTGTCAGTTTCATTTATATAATCTAATCATGTTCCATTTGGATATTGGGTGCATAAATCTTTAAATTTCTTAACAACTGTGATTGATGAATATTAAATATATTTTTTTTTTGTTATTTCCTTTATATACTTAACCAAATTAAATGAGTAGCATGTGTTATTCTTATTTTATAAAAAAAATATTTTTAAATCTAGCTGGGATTATAGCATATTAGCAAATCACGATGTGTGTGTGTCTTCTTAATTATTATTTTTTTCATCCACAAATCTGAATGTAAGACTAGATTTAAGGAGACTAAAACTAATTTTATTTGAATCAATAAACATACGTGTATTTGTATGTAAGTACTCCAGTGTGTGTATTACTTCATAATTTATAAAAATGATATATAAAATTACAAATATATGTCATTAATCATTTAGAATTTAAATATATTATATAATGATAAATTTGTTTACTCTTTAAATACTAATATTTTTGGACTTTATTTATTTTATATATAGTTATAATCCACTTCAACTAGTTTTATATCATTAAGTAGTAAATATAAATTACTCTTACATAAGTAAAATAAAATAAAATACAGGTATCGCATTCACTCCAGCTAAATAAATAAAAAGAGAGAATTAAAACTTATTAAAAATTTAAGCTAATTCATCCTTGCATTATAAGCTTTTATCTATGTCATATTTGATAATTCATGAGAGTGATGCTGAGTTGCTGGGCGTTAGTAAATATTGGTGACTAGTAAAGAATAAAGAGTAAACAATGAAATACTCCTACTATTTAAAAAATAAATATTGATAAATTATAATAAAAACTAGTGAGCTGAGCCAATTGGTGAACTGTGGCCGAAACTGACTTAATTAGTTCCCAACCAGATTTCTAGTTTTCAAACATACACTTAATTTGGGAGTTTCTCGGACCCATAGAATGTCTACCTCAGCTTTTTGGGTCTGCGGCTGGTCAACTCAGGGTTTGAAAACGTTGCATATTATAAGTATGTTAATAATGTTACACATTTTAAGATAAATATAAAAGGACAGTAATGTAAATACATAATATATATATATATATATATTAGTTACAACTTATCTGTCAACATTTTTTCTTAATAGTTAATATGTATTCTTACGATAGTAGAACCTATATATATCATTTAGTAAGATTGACATAAATTTTTATCAAATACAAAAGTGTATATTTAATAGGAAAATGTGTGGTTATAATTAATATTTCTCTATATAATGTTATAAAAATTAGTAATATATTATTATAGGAAATATAATATTATTCTTAATAAATGTTAACTAAAGTCCTTAATCAATATCCTGTGTATTCAAACTATTTTTTTTTTAAAATGAAAAGTATTTATTTGTCAAAATATACATAAATGTAATAGTTACTTTTTTAAATAGTTAAAATATGAATATTCCATAATCAATACCCTGAGAGGACTCAAATTGTATAGTTATTTTTTATACTTAAGAAACTAAGATAGAAAATAGGAAATAGTTGTTGTTATACTATGATGTTAGGTCCCACGAAAGAGGAAAAAAAACTGATTTTAGGAAAACTTTTGTGTGGAAGTAATTAAGATCCAATGAAGTACTAGTCTTTGGTGGCAAATTTCCCACTTTAGGGTGCTTTTAGAAAGTATTTCCCAGAATAGGGCTGTTCCTAAATAATTTTCCCAGGGGTGCAGTTTTTCTACGTAGCAGCCATGCATGGCGCCATTGGTGATGGCGCCTTCGACAGGGACGAGCCACGTGGCTGTGTCGCCACTGTGACTGGCGACAGCAGCGATGTCGCCACCTGCAATGGCGCTTTGGCCATGCAGGGTGGAGTCGCTGGTCAAACCAGCGCTTCCCTACGCGTTTGCTTTTTGCAGGTGCAGCTTTGCAGCTTTGCTTTTTGCAGGTGCAGCTTTTGCTGAAAACGCCAGCTCCTTTGGCGATTTAGGGTGAAAACGCCAGCTCCCTTGGCGATTTAGGGTCTTCAAATACCTATGTTTTTGTTCTTGCAACTGCTTCATTTCGTTTTTGTTGCAACTGCTTCATTTTCCTTTTCTTGCAAGTGCTTCAGAGGTTTCATTTTAAAGCTATTGTCCGTTCCTTTGAGCTTGTTTCTGTTTTGTTTTGGTGGACTTAGCTGTGAAAAAAACTGTGTGGTATGAAATTATTTTTAAGTTATTTTTCGTATATAGTATTTATTTATTTTAAAATTAAATTAACTTTTATATTTGATAGGCTTGTTTAAATGTGTGTTTAAATGTCAAAAATAAAAGAAAAATTGTGTAACAATATTAATTTGAAGATAATATTTTGAGTGAAAATAAAAATATTTTGAATATGAAATTTGTAATAATTTTTTAATTAGATTAGGTTGGTGTTGATAATTTGTACAGAACTCGCGTTTAATTGCTTCTATCTTTTCCTTCCGTGAACAATTTTCGTGAAATAAATTTATTTACATCTTTGTCAATAAATTTATTTGGTTATAACTTTTTTTTCCAAAATAATCATAGATGCTGATTAAATGTGTACATGAATTATTTGACACATTGACACAAAATAAAGTTTATATTATGTATAAAATAAAGTTATTGGTGGGTAGGATTGGATTCTATAGCGTATCTTGGAGAGAAGAACTTGACATATTGACACAATTTAATCTTTTGGTTCAATGTTCATTCTTGCATCGTCCCATCGGATATGTCATATAAATGTGTTCTAGATTCAAAATTTGTTAGTGTGTTAAAAATTGATGAATGTTTGAACTTTGAATAAAAAAAATTTGTAGATTATATTTATTTGAAGTAAATATTTTGAGTAAGAATTTTTTTTAAGATGAAGTTGTAGTATTTTTTTAATTAGATTAAGTTGGTTTTTGGTGTGTTAAAAATTTATAAGCGTTCAACTTGAAAGTGTTAAATATTTTATTATATTTTTAGTAATTTTGTAATTAGTTGTTTCCATTTTAAAGCTATTAATGTTAAGATTAATTATTTATAATACTAACTTCGTTGATTAATTATTTATAATACTAACTTCGTTGATGAATTATTTAATTTTGTGTTAAAAATGACTATCTTGAAATTGTTCATTTTTTTTAAGTGTGTCTCATGAAATTAATTTGAAGTTAATTAAAAAATTTTAAAAGAGAAATTGAATGTAAAGTTCCAATAAAGAGATCTTTTGGGATTACACTTAAAAAGAGAAATCTGGTGTTTTTTGTGTTAAAAATGACTATCTTGTAATTTATTTGATGTGTTAAAATATTTTTTTTGTAGGTACAGGATGAATTCGGTTATAACAGTGTTGTATTTCAATGGAAGGATATATGAAGATAATGATGGTGTAATATTTGAAGGAAGTAAAAAAGCGATTCAGATTAAACGTGGAATTAGTTTCAATGCTTTGAAGAAAAAAATTGGAGATAAGGTAAAGTTACAAAATAATGAAATTATTTCTGCTATCAGCTGTAGATTTTTAGTGTCAGGAAAATATATTGCTTTGCAAATTTGTGATGACGAAGACGTTGAAACGATGTTGGAAAGTTTTAAACAACAAGACCAAATGTCAGTTCTGGAATTGTACATAGAAAAGGATGTCGCTGGTGGTTCAATGTTTCATTCTGCAAATTCGCTTACATCATGTGGAAATTATTTATCTAATGATGAGACACAACCGGCAACAAATATGAGCAATTTACACATTGACGAAGACGATGATGATCATGATGATGATGATTATCTTGTGTCTAACTCATACGTTGAAGAGTCTGTAGACGAAGATGACAGTGTTGACGGTATATCTGAAACAGACGATGAAGTCACCGACATTCCTCAACCAGTAAGAATTGTTCACCCAGCAGAAGGTACAATTTGCTGTGTAAAAAAATTTGACAATACATTTATTATTTGATGACAATTGTATTTAATGTTAAATAAGTATGATTTGATTTTTTATTTTGAACTGTTAGGTGCACAACGAATTGAAAATCCATTTTGGAATGATGCTTTACATTATAACAATATCAACTGGAGTTATCCTGATGAGGAGGACATTTGCGGTTTGGAGATGCCATCGACCTTTAATGTTGGCCAAGAATTATATGTTGGCATGGAATTTGATAGTAAAGATGCGGTCAAAAATGCAGTCAAACAATATGTTATGAAGGTGCATCAAAGTTTCAAAGTTGTTGAAAGCAAATCAAACAAGTATGTGGTTTGTTGCTTGAATAAAAATGCAGAGTGTCCTTGCCCTTTCTATATAAGGGCAATTTTATCTAAAAAAACAGATACGTGGAAAGTCACACAATGAAGTGGACCACACACATGTCTGAATATGAGCATGACACAAGATCACGAGAAACTTGATTCAGATTTAATTGCCACTTGTGTAGTAGGTACACATTTTATGTTCATATTATGTTCATTTATTGTTAATTGTCATTTAAATTTTGTTATGTTATTGACAGGCATGATCAGAGAAGACCCATCAATAAAAATTTCTTTGATTCAAGAGAGGATTAACAGTGAATTTGCGTACAAGGTGTCGTACAAAAAAGCTTGGTTGGCGAAACAGAAAGCCATTGCAATTGAATATGGCGATTGGGATGAGTCATATGCGAAACTTTCGTCGTGGCTAAGACACATGCAAAATCATTCTCCTGGATCATATTTTCAAGTACTACATGACGATTTTATCGTTGGGAATACGGTTAGTCGCGAACACCGTCAGTTTCATAGAGTTTTTTGGACTTTTGGGCAATGTAAAGAAGTTTTCAAGTACTGTAAGCCAATCATACAAGTTGACGGCACACATTTGTACGGCAAATACTGTGGGACCCTCTTAATGGCCACATCACAAGATGGAAATGGTGGTGTCCTTCCTCTAGCATTCGCGGTGGTTGAAGGTGAGACGTTGACAGCGTGGTCATGGTTTTTGGCACACTTGCGTGAACACGTCACAGATCAAAATGGTATTTGTCTGATATCTGATCGACACGCCAGTATAAAGTCCGCTGTCGCTAACGAAGCACTTGGCTGGCAACCTCCCCACGGTTATCATGTCTACTGCGTGCGACACATAGCAAGCAACTTCAATCGAAAATTCAATAATGGCAAACAAAAAGAAATGTTGAAAAAATTGGGTAAGATTTCATATTTGTTGGTCACATTTATTTTACTTTCATTTATACTTAAAATTGTTATTCATCAACTGTTTTTATGCAGCCTACACTCCTTGCAAGCACATTTTTGATCAAAATTTAGAAAAATTTCGTGAACTGAGTCCAGCCATAGCCACATGGATTGATCGAATTTCAAAGGAAAAATGGACGATGGCTTATGATAGAGAAGGACGTCGATATGGCCACATGACAACCAACCTTTCAGAATGTATCAATAAGGTTTTGAAGGATTGTCGCAACATTCCCATAACAGCATTGGTCAAATCAACGTACAGTAGGTGTCGAAAGTACTTTGTTGAGCGTGGCCGCCAAGCGCAAAGACAGTTAAATGAAGGCCAAGTATATTGTTCAAAGCTTGTTAAAGAACTGAGGAAAAATCAAGAACAAGCTTGTACGCACATCGTTCGCGTGTATGATATCCACTCCACAAGGTTTGAAGTAGAGGAGAGCTTCAACCCTATAACGCAACGTGGCGGACAAAAGTGGGCAGTAAACTTGAATGGTCGTCATTGTCAATGCGGAAGGTATTCTGCACTTCACTATCCATGTTCACACATTATTGCAGCTTGTGGTTACGTGAGCATGAACTACTACCAATATATAGATGTTGTTTATACAAATGAGCACATCTTAAAAGCTTACTCCGCACAATGGTGGCCTCTTGGGAATGAAGCGGCTATTCCTCCTTCTGATGACGCATGGACACTTATCCCTGACCCAACTACAGTTCGTGCGAAAGGTCGGCCAAAATCAACAAGGATAAGAAATGAGATGGATTGGGTCGAACCATCTGAGCACCGAACAAAATGCAGTAGGTGTGGAGCCGAAGGGCATAACAGGCGTCGTTGTCCAATGCAATCTGAGCGTGGGAGTTGTTCAAATCGTTGATTTATGTATGTTAGTCGAGTGACTTGTATTTGTTTACGTTCTGTTCAATGTATTGAATTTCTGGGGTTCAATGAATTCGGTAGTTTAAAACATTTTGCCTTTTGTACATTAGTTATTTGTGGGCTTCAATGAATTTGTTAAACCATAACCACCAACCCTAAACATAAACCACTAAACCTAAACACTAACCACTAACCATAAACCATAACCACTAACCACTAACCGTAAACCCTAACCACCAAGCCTAACATTAAACCACTTACCATAAACCCTAACCACTAACCCTAAACATAACCAACTGACCCTAAACCCTAACCCCTAACCCTAACCCACTAACCATTAACCCTAAACATAAACTTATAAACTTAACCCTAACCAGTAAGCCTAAACATAAACCCTTAAACCCCTAAGGCCTAAGGCCTAACCCTACACCCTAACCATAAACATTAACCCCAAGCCCTAAGGAAAATCCCAAATCCCTAAAACCTAACCATAAAAGCTAACCCTAACCCCTAATCCAATCCTAAGCCTTAACCCTACCCCAAAACCCTAACACTATCACTAACCCATAATCAAAACCCTGATACCTTAACCCTAAAACCCCTAATCCAAAACAGTAACCCTTTCACCCCTAACCATAACACCTAATGAAAACACCCAAGGCCTAGCCCTAACCCTAACCCTAAAATTAACTCATAAACCTAACCCTAACTCATAAACCTAACCCTAACTCATAACATTAACCCTAACTCTAAACACTAACCCTAACACATAACACTAACCCTAACCATAAACACTAAAATTAACTCATAACACTAACCCTAACCCTAACAAATAAACCCTAAAATTAACTCATGACACTAACCCTAACCCATAACTAATAAACCCTAAAATTAACTCATAAACCTAACCCTAACCCTAAACACTAACACTAACTCATAAACCTAAGCCTCACTCATAACACTAACCCTAACCA
>NC_038242.2:47677940-47741242 GCF_000004515.6 Glycine max
GTGATCTTCTGGTGCATGAGGAAGTTGACCAGGTGCGACATCGAAGCCATTGACCGCCATTGGCATGCTGTGGAGTTCTCTCGAAGCCAAGAGACTTTTGGTTTTTCCCTAAAACGAGAAACGCAATAGACGGAGCTTAGAAGCAAGGACGAAACAGTGTAGACCCGAAAAATAAAAATTTTATTTTATTATTTAATTTGAAATCAAAGACGGTCATGAGTAAAAAACGCCCTCGTAACTGTAAATACATTTATATCAACGACGTTTTTTATATAACCGTTTTTAAAAAATTTCATTTAATTTCAATAATGCCACTGCTTATTTTTCTACCTCGGTTTTTAAAAACCGCCTTAAATTTAATGACGTTGAAAGGTGTTTTTTTAGTAGTGTTTTATTCATTTTTTTCCGGTAAATTTATGTTTTTTTTTTATTTTAGTTCCTAAAAGAATTCATTTATAAGAGCTAAAAATAAAAAATTACAATTTTAAAGGAAGTAAAATTTGAAAAGTGTAAACAACTAAAAATGAAAAAAAAAATACAAAAAATATTAAAAATTATTAACTTACCGAGGCTAAATTCATATTTTTTTTAAAAATATATATATCCTTGAGAGCTTGAGGCAGATGCAGTTACTCCAAATTTGACACCATTTTGATTATATTTATATTCTTGACTTAAATATAAATTTTGGTTTTGCTAAATATTATCATATTGTTCAATTTCATAATTTTCCATACACTTCTATCAATTCTCTTTTTATCTTATTTATTTTAGAGTATACTTGATAAGGTATTTTAACTAGTTTTTAACCTTTTTTTTTTTTTACAAACTGAATATCTTATTTGATTGTTTGGTAAACAACTATATTTTAGTAGCTTTTAATATTTTTAAGATATTACTTGAAGTAATATTTTTTAAAATGCTAGTTTCTATTTTTATATATTTTTCTTGAACATTTATTAGATTTTTTTAATCTTTTCTATTTCAAGTAAAATTTTTATTATTTTCACCTTTTTTTTTTACATATAATAGGGTTTTCTCATTTTTACGTTTTTATTACATGATATTGATAGATATATAATAAGTTTATGTAGCTTATATATATATATATATATATATAAAGATACAAGTTTTAAAATTAATTTAATACTAACATTATAAATATTTCAAAATCTTTTATGACAATTTTATATTTGTTTATCTATTTCAAAAGATAATTTTATCAAACTATTAGAAAAACACTATTCTATGTCGGTTATCAACATCCGAAGTCGGTTATTAACCGTCGTTAAAAAAATGTATCCTTCTAAAATGGTTCTTAGTTAAAAATCGTTTTATAATGATAGACTTTCTAAGAGGATTTTTTCAAAAAATCGTCTTAGAATGTATTTTTTTAAAAAAATTAAAATATTTTAAGGATTCTAAAAAACCGTCTTAGAATGTATTTTTTTAAAAAAATAAAACAAAATATTTTGAGGATTTTAAGACGATTTTTAAGACGGTCTTTTAAAGAACTGTATTAAAATATCTTTTTAAAAAAAATTAAAAATTGCAATGTACATCCTAAGAAGCATGTATGTTCAATCCTGCACTGACATGAATAAAAGAACTAACAAAAGGTCACAATTCTAGATTAACTTTGGCGTGAAGAGTAAAGTGTTAGGTGCTTACTCTATAAATAAAGGAACTAACAAAAGGTCACAATTATTTCGATAAATATACCTCTGACTGAATAGGTGGTAGGAAATCATGGAAAACATATACAATGAATAAAGGATAGCAAGACAATACAAAGTGATAGAAAGAGATCAAACAACATATTTAGAGAAATATTATCAAACTCATGGGAAATTGAAACACTCAACATTTAGAATTACGACTCAATAAATTAATCAATAAAAGATAGAAAAAAATATAGTCAGGGAAAAAGATTTTGAAATTATGTGAGTGGATTATAGTTAGGAAAAAGAAGCCAATATATTGGGAGTATGGGAATGAGACAAATGCTTCTTTAACTATCTCATGGTTGCAAAGATTTCATCAAATGTGGCACGTGCAAGAATCATTGTTATCAACCACAAATGTTAAATAAAGTTTGTATCCCAAAATGTAACCACACATACTTGTTACAAGCACACACTCAGTGTGATAATTAGATATACATACATAATTGTTACAAGCATGTACTCCATGATAATAAGAATGATATCATATCATTAATAATATTGTGCAAAGAAAAAGTTAAGCTAAAGTTGATTCTCAGGTAAAAAATATTAAAATAAAAAATATATGCTTGTTTTGTTTTCTTAGTAGTGTCTTAAAGGCAATTGGTACAATTAATTGTGCACACACACATACATATTTTAAAAAATACAAAGTTTATAAAATGGAACAAACCCAAGGATATCATCATAGAAATGATCCTTGTCACGAACTGCAATAACCAGCACATTGTCAGACTCACATGTTATGATGGGAATTTTAAATTCCTCATGCCATTTTGGAGTAAGTGTTTTCCTTTGTATTTTTGTCCTGAATTTGTATACACCCATTTGAACTTTCACAAATAAAAATTCTAAGAGAAGAAGATCATAAGAATCACAGGTAAGGGATACCCCAAGTAGAATCCCAGGGCTACCCAGTAAATCGATTATTGCAAAAGTCTACGAAAAGCATGACATACATTTACCTTGTTGTGGTGAAACAAATTTCTCAACATCAACAACCAGTATTGGGTTGCAAAAATTTCAAACATGTAAATATAGGAAAATAATTAAAAGGCTACAATAGTTTCTAATAGCAGAAACAACTAAAAGATGAGAAGATTTCTAACACATTTGATATTTTTGTCACTCATTTCCATACCCCAAGAAGCCAACATTAGTAAAATATACAAAACTAACAAGATGTGAATGAAACAGGGAACAAACTTCACCTCAACAAGGGTTTGTTCAAAAGCAATTGACAACGGCTTATCCTAATAAAAGATAACAAAAATTACTTACAGCATGAGCAAATAAGAATGAACATAGATTTTGCCTAAAATCAAGGTATACTTATAACTAGCCACCCAACAATTCCTAGAAGTTCAATCACATCAAGCCCATGAGTAAACAGGATTGATAGTCATTTGAAAATATGGAGGTTCAACAAAGCATACACGCAAATAGCCAATAAAAGACCATGTCGGGAGAAACTTTACCCCAATTAAGACCTACAAAATAGACAGATAAAATAATATTACTAATGATAATAACATAATTTAAAAATTTGTTTTATTCCCTTTTCTATTCTAACTACCTGAGAAACTACTCATAAAATCTGCATTTAGTTATATATGAAATTAGCTTCAAACTATACAAATCTCATAATTGTGGAAGCAATGACTTCCAAGATTATTTTGATGATGCCAAAGATTCAAGAGTTAAGCAAATTTCAAAGATTCAAGAATCAAGATTCAAGAATAATCAAGATCAACATTCAAGAATCAAGAGAAGACTCAATCAAAATAAGTACTAAAAAAGTTTTTTAAAACATTGAATAGCACAAGAATTTTGCACAAAATCTTTTACCAAAGAGTTTTACTCTCTGGTAATCGATTACCAGAAGGTAGTAATCGATTACCAGTAGTCAGCATTGTTTTCAAAACTGATTTACAAAGTTGTAATCGATTACCATAATCATGTAATCGATTACCAATATTTTAAAACGTTAGATTTCAAATTTCAAGAGTCACAACTAGTGATAAAATATTTTCAAATCTTTTTAAACTTGTGTAATCGATTACATAATACTTGTAATCGATTACCAGAGTTTCTAAACGTTTTGATTTTCAAAATTTAAACATGAAGACTCATATTTGTTGATGTGTAATTGATTACACCTTGATGGTAATCGATTACCAGTGACTGATTTCGAAAAATAAATTTCCAAAAGTCACAATTTTTAAAGTGACTTGTTTCTAAAGATTTTTTCAAAAGTCACAACTTTTTAAGTGACTAGTTTTCAAAAGAGTCACAATTTTTAAAAGGTGACTAGTTTTAAAGAAATTGTCAAGAGTCACAAACTTTAACTTGAGTCATCAAATGATTATAAATATGTGATCATGACATGAATTTCATAACAAGTTTTTTTACAAAAATTTATGATTCATTTCTCAACTTCTTTCTAAGAGTTTTTTGTTCAATACTTTCTCTTCCAAGAAAAGTTCATTGTTCAAAAACTTGTGTTATTCTTCTTCTTCATTCACTTCTCCCTTTGCCAAAAGAATAGAAGGACTAATCGTCTGAATTCTTTTGTGTCTCCCTTCTCTTTTTCCAAGAGAATTCAAAGGATTAACCGCCTGAGAATTCTTTTGATTCTTCCTTTTCCCTTAAACAAAAGATTTCAAAGGACTAACTGACAGAGATATCTTTTGTTTCCCCTTACAAAGATTCAAAGGACTAACCGCCTGAGAATTCTTTGTCTTAACACATTGGAGGGTACA
This sequence comes from Glycine max, assembly GCF_000004515.6. Classification (NCBI taxonomy): domain Eukaryota; kingdom Viridiplantae; phylum Streptophyta; class Magnoliopsida; order Fabales; family Fabaceae; genus Glycine; species Glycine max. Next base: position 47,682,427 of record NC_038242.2, read on the forward strand.
TTCTTTATGGCACAAGTAGAGGGTACATCTACTTGGATTGTTGTACTGAGAACAAGAGAGGGTACATCTCTTGTGGATCAGTTCAAGTGGAGGGTACATCCACTTGATTGTTCAAAGAGAACAAGAGAGGGTACATCCCTTTTGGATCTTTGGCTTGTAAAGGATTTTACAAGGTTGAAAGAAATCTCAAGAACCGTTGGTTGCTTGGGAACTAGATGTAGGCACGGGTTGCTGTCGAACTAGTATAAATCTTGTGTTTGTCTTCTTCTTCCCTACACTCTTTAATTTCCGCTGTGTACTTTTAATTGCCGCTTTACTTTTAGTTGAGTTATTGTTCTTTACTTTCTTAACTTAGTAGTAAAAGCCTAATTGAATCTAGTAACGTTAAGAAGGATAATTTTTAATTAGTCAAGATACATTAATAATTAATTCAACCCCCCTTCTTAATTATTCCGAGGTCACTTGATCTAACAATAATGAATTACTTAACAAATCTTTCATCAAAACTGCTAAGGAATAATAAAGGTGAAAGTAACTTGGAACAATAAAGGAGAGAAAAATAACTTTAAAAAAGTATAATTATAACCTGTAAGGTATGACTTAAGAAGGATGGTTGGATATTTAATTAAATATAACAAAAACTTGGGACATGTTTAGATTGAAAAAACATTTCCAGTTCTTTTTTTTATTATTAACAAGTGACAAATAAATTGTTTTCACTTTGTTTCCTATATAGAAATATTTGAACAAAAATTTTCAGTTTTCATTTTTTTGCATTCACAAACAAGTATTAAGAAAAAGGAATCTATTTTCACTTTCTCCCATCTACAAATATTTGAACACGGTAAATCTCTGGAAACAACAACAAAGTTGGCATTTTTATAATTACATTTAAAAAATAGAAAATAAAAACAAGAAACATGTTCTCAAACCAAACATGTAAACTTTCTTCTTCATCCTATTATTTCTTCTCTTTAATAAGAATTAAAATTAGAATTAGTAAATTATTTTAATATTAACTAACAAAATGCAACACCACCCCACCATTATCATCTCTTTCTTCAAACAAAAGATATTTTCTAAGAATCAAATAACATGTGAGAATATTAGGAATTTCCTTTAAAAAAAATCGGCAAATGCACATTCCTGAATCCAAGCTTGTATCCATGAACTTGTATTGAGTAAATAATAGAAAAAAGAATTTAATATTCAACAAATGTGTTACTGTAAAATCAAAATTTCATTGGCATACCTTCCCTTCAACATGCATTCATGTAATGTGTAGTTTTTCCCACATTCCAAAGCCCAACCTTTTTCTTAGTTTCACAACAAGTATAGCACTTAGACTCTTTCAGAATCTGAAAGCACTTGAAGCATAAGACATTATGCACGATATAGCAGTAAATCATTATAGCACAATCCTTGGCGATTAGAATATGGCATCTCAAAATTTAAACTTACAGTGATAAAATAAAAGAGAATCAAAGAATTGAAAATTAACTTACAATAGAAAAAAAAACATAAAATACATATTAATACATTAATATCCTACCGGGGAGTATTTTTTCTTATTCTCTTAGTTTTATTCATTTCATCCTTCTTTAATTAAGCCATATAATTTTATTTTCATCATGAAATGAAAAACATTGTTTTCAAAGAACAAAAAGAAAAGAATCTTGGACTATCAACCAAGAGAACCTTATTGATAAGTAATACTAATGTACTAATCTATTCAAAATGCTTATGTATTAACTTTGTCTCTTATCTCAGGATCAGCTTCAAATTAAGGGAATGGTTTAACTTCAAATTAGCTGACAGCCATGTGTCTACAGAATCTTGTGTGATATAGGTAGATAATTTCTCGACTGTGGCTTGCTGATTAGGTAAAATGCTTAGTCTTGCATGCTAGCAGAGAAGTGAGTATAATGCAAAGGTACCTCCTGCACAAGTGAACCATTGATTCTAAAAAGGTTTCACTAATTATCCTCAGCAACATGAGAAATTCTTTCATGTTCATGGAGCAAGAGATTTTCTTGCTCTCTGCAATTTAGAGAAAATGATGGCTCATCTAGAAAACTGTTCAACATGCAATGTTACGGGAGGAAGTGATAGGAAATTTCTACAATTCTACTATAAAAACAAATATGGAAGTAAGTCACAAGTAAATTAATCCTTAAAACTACTCTGCTAATTAATAATTCATGTTAGGCGTGATTATATTTCAAGAAACTAAAGATAAAGGAAGAAAATTATGCTTAGTTATATATTAAGTTATAAAGAACTAACAAATGACTGGATATAAATTGTGCTTTTCTTTTTTCCATTTGGTAAAGCATAAATATTCAGTAGTGTAAATTTTGGTTTGATAAGAATCTGATTATAAAATTATGTATCTTTCCCATGTAGTTATAATTGGCTTGGCTTTTGCAGCTTGGAAGCCTGAGGAAATGGACAAACACACACCAAGAGAAACAGGATCATGATTCAAGATTTTACCTTCCCCGTTGTCATCAGAAAACATCACAATGAAAACATATTTAAATAGAGCAATAATGGTAAATGTCCAAAAGTTAAATGAAAGCAAGCCAAAAATTTCCTCATCATCTTCTTTGAGCCTTAATTTCCTCATCGTTGAAAAATTACTTCTTGCGAAGAGATCTTGAGCCAATTAGGGGGTGTCCTTTTGTAGGGCAAAGCAAAAGAGGATATACCCTTACTGGAATCAATAATAGGAAAAATCAAATGTTACTTTTGAATAATAATGGGAATGAAGAGAAGGAATTCAATGAAAAAGATGAAAGAATGAATGCAAACCTGCAATTGCGCATACGACTCATGGTTGATGGTTGTCACTCGCTTGTAGATGCTCTTCTTCTTATTAGGGTTGTAACTATGACGCTCTCTTCTGCCTACTCCACCACTTTGAAACCCTAGATATTTATTTATTTATAAAAGAAATAGACATTTGTTTTAAGATGGTTTTTGCAAAACCTTCTTAGAATTATTATATTTATTTATAAAAATGATATCACATTTCTTTTTAAGACGATTTTTTATCAATCAACTTAAAATCAACGTGGTAAAAACAACTTTTTCTAGTAATGAATACTTATGATTCAATAATATAATTTTTTTTGCTTTTATAACATTAGTTTAACTTTTTAACGTTCAGTTAATTTTGTGAATCATTTATACTTATGTATTAATAATTTCTTACGTACGTGGAGCACGAACGTGTATACCTACCAACCTCTAGCTGCAGTTATTTCTCAAACTTGGCATATTAGTGAAATAAATATCCACTGTAAGTTGATATTTACCTACTAGGGGAACAAGATCATTGTTTACCAAACATATATAAACCAATCAAACCAAGTGCCGCGTAAGGTATAAGGTTTTATATGACAGTGGGAAATTAGCTAGTTTTTTATTTGGTTTTTTTAAATAGATATTTCTCACTTTGGATAAAGATATTATAGAGATTGAAGTTCAGATCCTCAGCGTGGCTTAATTAATTAGGCTTAGATTTCTACTCAAGCGAATCTAATCAATATTTTCATGTTCTTAGGTTTGTGCGATTTACAAGTCAATGTAGTGTGGTAGTTCTAAAACGAATTCTTATAGTCATAGGTATTCCGTTCGCTTGATTACGACAAGCAAGTTCAGTGCTTTGACATGTGTATCATCTAAGTATGGAATAAAAAATACCATCAAATATCCCACAATATAATAGTAAAAAGATGAAATTGTTCTTATCCCTCATCACTTACATGATGACACTTAGTGGAGATTTTTAAAGGGGCAATTAAAATAAACAAATAATTAAAACCTTTTCTAAGAACAGGAGTTTCTATTTTCACGAAACGTTAATTACGACTGAAAGAAGTAATTTTCCTAGAAAGAATATGGCATGCAATTTTGTCAGAAAAAAAAAAAGTATGGCCTGCAATATGCATGCCTTCTTTATAACAGAAAATTTTGCTATATGTGATATGGATATTATAAAATAATAACGTCGTAAATTCTCAGTTATTAGTTTTCAAGGAGTGGGGCATAGCTGCCTATAAGAGTAGTTAGGAATTCCATTCATATGAGAGAGAGAGTAGAAAAAGTTAAAAAAAAAAAAAACCCTACAAAATTCTCATATTTTTGGTGGCAAATGGAATCCGATTCCATGGGCCGATTCCAAGGGCCGAAAACTAAAATCAGATAGGACCCTTTAATTTTACGCACAAAATATCGACTCAATTTGGCCTAATCTGATGAGAGTTATGGGTCATGTAGGGCATGTAAAATAGTAATTATTTAACCCATCTCACATCTCAAGTACATTATGGATTCGACAATTCATATTACAAATTATATTATGGAATATCTAATCGCAATACATTTAAAGTTTGTTTGGATAGACAATTTTAATTGAGGAAAATAATTTATTGTTTGGATTTTTTTTGTGAAGAATTTAAAATTTTAGAATTTTAAAACATAATTTTAAACAACTAAAAATATGGAATTTTAATTTTCTTCTAAAAGGTGAAAATTGAAATTATCTTCTTGCAGTCTTCTTCAAGAAATATTGTCTGAATTCGTGGAACATCGATCCGGTGTGAGCGAGAAACACGTATAACTAGCACACTAACCATATCTTTTCTTTTTTATTCATTCATTTTTTTTCATCCTCATAATTTTAATTTTTTAATCCAAACACAAAACTTTGAAAATAAAAGAATTTCAATTGAAGTATTAAACACACTCTTAAGCTACACCAAAACAAATAATAAGATATGTTAAGTAATACTGGTATAAAGAATTTTATGGGATGATAAGATAAGAACAAAAAATATACATACTACCAAAATTATGACTTTTGAGAAAGTTTTGAGGGAAATTTACATTTCACAAACAGTTTGTGAAGTCGTCGTCATAGAAAGTTAATACTTTCTACGACGATTTTAAAACCGTTTTAATAGTGTCAAATTTTTACAACGATTTTAATCATGAACCTTCTTAGAAATTTTTTTATAAAAAATGCAAAAATTGATATTTCTAAGATGATTTCCAAAAAAATAAAACAGTCTTAAAAAGTGAACTTTGTGAACTTTTTAAATGATTCTCTAGAAAATCATTTTATTTTATTTTTTTAATTTCGGCTTAAAAAGTGTATAAGACATATTTTTTTAATTTTCTTCTTTATTTGATGATATCCTATTTTTTTTTCAGTCTACTAAAATTCATGATACTATAAGAAAGAATTATATAACTCTATTTGAGAAGCTTTTGTATGAAGGCAAAATATATAAAATGCAGAATTTTACTGTAGGCAGTCCCTAGAAAAAAACTGAGAGCCACTAAAATTCCGACTTCCATTAGTTCTAACTTCTAACAATGTAACTCGCCATAATAGATTAATCAATTGGTTGGTTGATGGGATGAAGCTGCCTCCAAAGTTTAACCCAAAGCATGATGCAATTTGCTGTTGCCAACCAAATGAAGGACATGTGTTCATCTCATTCACATCCTTTTGAACTGTGCAGAAATTATAGTCCCCTTAAAATTTTGACTTTAGACTCAATTTTGGGGTCACAATGTTCAACTTTAGACAAAATTTCGGGATTTGCATTGTCTAAGCATATTGTCTTAACTTTTTAAGTCTTAACAATATTGCTATTTACATTGCTTATAATGTGATGCTGGATATGCATTTAAATCAGGGTCATTCCGTGACCCCATTCTAAATTTTATAGCAGATTCCTACATGACAAGAAGTGGTGGATATCCTCTAATGTAAATAATTACAGAATAATCTCTCTCAGTTGGATCAATCTGCACCTTTCCAAGAGACCAAGATTATAAAAATCTTTATAGATCAGTTATTAAGTTCCAACAGTTGAAGCTCTTTTATTAAGCCTCCAGAGTAAACAACTCTTTTATGGTCATTTATGTAACTTATGAATAAAATTATGATGTTTATCTATATATTTCACTGCTATGTGATAACATTGGCATGAATTGGTATTTTTGTGATAATAATTATTATGAACAAGTATTTTGTGATTTTCCTCACCAATTGAAATTAGGCTGCTACCAGTTGTTGTTGTAATAGATTTTTTAGTTGACGCGAATAGCATGTTCTCCACACAGATAGGATTTGTCAAAAGAGATACAAGGTAATCAAATGAAAAAAAAAATAGTGCGCCAAACGAAGTTATTTAACTAGAAATTTTCAATTTTCCATCATACATTAATTAATAATTGATCTTAACATTTTTTTCTTATTCGTTGTAAGTTCAACTAAAAAACTATAATCCCCAACATACATGTCCTTGATGATCCAAGTAAAAATTGATTTGAATCTCTTAAGTAAATTCTCTGGGAAAAATGTGATTGGAACTCAAAGGAAAATCTTACTAAAAATATATATTTAATTTGTAATAAAGATTAATTATTGAAAAAACTGATTATATTTCTCATACGAGTTCCGAACCGTTCATTCATTTGATTATATACTAGAGATACTTACTTTTGATTCTGCAACATTTTATTCATTAATTACTCTAAATTCTTTCATTTTCATATAAAGATCATTCCCCTCACCAATATGTTCACCTACTCCTCCAAATATAGATACAACTCTATGAGCTTTGGCAATGTCATTGACCAATTCTATAATCAGTACCGTTTTATCTAATTGTACAAAGACAGGCACAACAGATCTATGAGTTTATACCAATAATATGATAAAAGAAAAAAGAGAAAGCATCATCATCAAATTAACTTGTTAATTTTTATTGTATTTTAATATAGTCATATAATATTATGACATGAAAACATAATTTAACAAGATTACTCATCATCCCATCTTCACACTACCTCAACTATAGTACAGTGCAACCTGTGAATAATGTTTTTTTTTAATTCTGAAAACTGTAGAGGGAAAACATAGTTCTGGGGTTAGAGCAACATGAGTAAACCTTATATCCAAGGAGATGTTTTTTGCTAGAATCGAGTCAAAGACCTTTTTGTGAAACATTCCTATACATACTCCTAAGCCTTACGGACTAACATGCTTCCACTGACCTAGCACGCTTCCACTAAGTGAAATCCCTTTGGGTCGTGAATAATGTTATCTAATAAATCAAACGTGAGCATTGAAGCCTTAGCTTTTGGTTGCTGAGTAGTAGAGTTCATTATCGGCAGTGATTCCATTGTGGACCTTTCACGCGTGCTGAACCACTTAGCTTAGAAAATAAGTTTGCATGTATATGTAAAGAAATCATAACTACAATCTATATTCTATAATTATATAAAAGAAATGTTATTTGTCACAAATGCAGTATTCGTCAAAATCACACAAGTAATATATAGCACCACTCTTATATAAAATTACCCCTTCCATTTAACCTTTCATGCAATTCGTATGTGTTAAGTTTCGTCATATATAGCACCACGTACTCTTATATAAAAACTGTCCAAAAATTAGACACATGTAATTAGTATTTTGTGCTGGCTTTTTACCCAATTATCCCTCTTCATTTTGAATTACTTTTGTTAGAATATTAGTTCTGACCCAACACTATTTACATAAATAAATAGGCTGCTAGCATATTAGCATGAAGAACCTTTTGTTTTGTATACACACATTAAGAGAGATTAATTTATATTAAGTTATACAAATTATTATTATTATTATTATTATTACTATTATATATATATATATATATATATAATCTAATAAAATTTATTAAATAATATAATTTTTAATTCTTATATTTTAAAAAATAATATAATTTTAGCTCTTCACTAAAAATTAAAAGTATATAACTTTTGTAATTTTTAGAGAATAAAAGTAATGTTAACTTTTAAATTTTATAGAAATTAAAAGAGTAAATAGTGAAATTCCTTCCCGAAAGTGTGATGCGATGAAAAATTAATCTCTAAAAAATAAAAATACAAATTTAGTTTCTAAATGAGAAAAAAAATGCAATAAATCAATCTTGTAATTAAATTTGTGAGACCATTTTGTCACAATGTTCAATGACCAATTTGACAATAAGTTGTATTTTTTTATAATCAATTTGACATTAAGTTGTAAACTTTAGGGATCAATTTGTCAATAATTTTTTTGTAGGACTAATTTGTTGCACTTTTTGAATATTCAAGGACTGGATTTGAATTCTTTATCTTTCAAAGACCAATTTGTCATTGTTTCATGTTTTTATGGATGAATTTAACTATTTACCCAAATTAAAACAAGGACTAAAATATTAGGACTCATTTGGGATGATTGTGAGTTTTTGGATTTCAAATGCAATTTTCAATACAAAACGTGTTTGTCAAAAATGAAGCTGAAATAATGTTTAAATCATTTTTGAATCACTTTTACACTCATTTTCAAAACAAAGAAAAAAGGTTTTGTGAACTTGATTTTAGTTTTAAAAAGCACACATTTTTTACAATGACACATTTTGTTATCATCACTATTACCATCATCAACACCATTATATCACCACTATTGTCATCATCATCACTGCCAATACCACCTTCCTCATTGTCACCATCGCCATAACTGACTGTCACCACCTACTGTCACCATTATCGTCATCGACATCACCACCAACATTAGTACCACCGTCATTCTTTACCACCACCACCACTACCAACAATATTACCTCCATCACCGCCACCACTAATATTTTTGCAACCACCTCCATCACTGCTACCACAACTATCACCAATACCAGTGGAACCACCACCACCACCCCACCACCGCCACTACCACCACCGACATTGCTACAACCACCCGCACCACTGCCACACAACAACTAATATCACCTTCGTTACTACCGTCACCACCACCAACGTTGTCGCCACCAACACCACTACTATTGTTGTCGCCGTCACATCATTGAAATCACCACTCGTATTTTTATTATCATTGTTGTTGACATCATCATTATTACCATTGTTGTCACTGTCACATACAAATACTCTTAAACTAATTTTAATGTGATATAAAACTTTCAAATTAGTTTATTTGAATCTAATCATATTTTAAAAACTGGTTTAATTTTAAAAAAAAAAACTAAAACTAAAAATTGGTTGTTATTTTAAAAAATATCGATAATCAAAACTAAAAACAACACAAATGGGTCCCAAAATAAACGTTTTTTAAAATATGTAGATAAAATTTACTTCTTAAAATAAGCAAAAATTGTTTTGTAATCTATAATAGTTTAGACAAATAGACTAAACAAATAGAAAATTACTTATTTTATAAAAATTAATATTTATTTCAACAAATTTGTTTAAAATTAATGTTTATTTCAACAAATAAGTTTAAACAAATTGATCTATGATTGCATATTTATTTATCGATTCTAAGATATTCATAAGGTTCCATGAAATCAAAACCATGTAACCACAATTATAATTTAAAGTTTAAAACCATATCGAATATACATAAACCAACACATGCTACTTGCAATTTGATTTATATATTTTGCTTTAATTTCGTTAACAATTTGAATCAAGGGTTAATTTCAAAATAATAATTATAAATTTATGGATAGGATTTCGGGTGAACTTCTCCATTTAGATTTGCAAATAGCGCAATTGTAGCCAAGGTTCAATAATCGATCACATATTTCCCTCAGCAAGCAATTCCTGCAACGTCTTAGCCACCACTGGGTGCCGCCGGCAAATACATAGCCTCTCCGATTTGTTCAGTTCTCTTAGAACTCCCTTCGTTGCTTGCCGGACTTTTGTCTCACGTGAACTAGTCCTGCACAAAATTGCCTTCACAAATGGAAAAAAAAAATTGAATTATCTATTTCAATTCATTCAATTAAAAAGAAATATTATTTTATTATCAATATTTCGTTGAGAAATTATAAGATTGACTCGCTAATAAAAAAATAAGAAAGGAAGAGAAAGACAATGGATTTGATTTCTTCCATTAAAATAATAATAATAATAATTAATAATTAATAATTAATATCTATCAATAAAAAAAATCAATATTTTGTTAACTTGATATATGATGGTGCTTTAGTTCACAGTTCTAGACATGAAACAAGACACTGATTTGGTTCCCAAACCAAATAAACCTTTTTTTTCCTTCTTCATGACAAGGTTATATAGTGGTGAATTATCGATAGTAGATATAAATATTGTGCTAGAATTTGTGTTGTAGCCGTGGTCGAGTGAAGAGACTTCATTACAGTCAACTAGATTTTTTTTTGTGCTAGAAATTGTACACCTTAAGAAGTTGATCTTGTTTCTCCCAAAAAGCTTTACCTCTTTTTGTAGTACAAATACTTTGATCATCACTGTCATCGTCTACATCGTGATCGTTGCTCGAATATTGGATCAATTCCAAAATCCAAAACCTGTATCAGCAAAACTCACAAATATTTTGTCCATGAGTGTGCAAATGAATGTCAATGTCTCTTTATATATAGAATTTGAGAGAGACATATGTGTGTCACAAATATGACAGATATAAAATGAATCTACGATATAAAGTGAATGTAACCAAGAAAGCAAGTTTACATGAAGAAATTATGCTCTAGACCACATTCAAAATATGACAGAGGAACATAAGACATGTATAAGTCCTTTATAATAAGCCACAAAGGGTTGAGAGTTGACAATCTTTAATATCAGAAGCAACTCAATAAGTTGAAAGAACCATCAAAACTAAGATTTGAGTTCTGAATTACTAAAGAATATAAACAAGGCACTCTGAAATCAAACCAATAAAAAAAAAGGAGAACATAAAATGAAGATGACCTCATTTTCTAAAAAGGTTTGCACCAGCCGGGAATCGAACCCGGGTCTGTACCGTGGCAGGGTACTATTCTACCACTAGACCACTGGTGCTTCTTGAAAATCCATTTTTTAAATTTTTATTAGTATTATGTTTTTCAGAGGTGTTCAATTCTCATAAGGCAAAATATACGTACGCATGATCCAATTTTTCAAGTGGTCAAATAAAACTGCTGCCTTTCACTGCACGCAGTGAGTTAAAATCATATCAAAGTTGACAAATTAGAAAAAGGAACCTACTTTTATTTTTATCATTAATAATTAAAGAAAACGGTTGCTGACGACTCAAACTTATAAATCTTTCAAAATCATAATTTAATTTATTTTTATATTTATTCCTTTACTTTTCAATAATGTTTTACATTTATTTTTTATTTTTGTAAAAACAAATATTAAAGAACATTTGATTTTTTAATAAATTAAAAATATATACTTTATCACGACACAATGAGTCTAAATTAGTTAGCATGATAAGTTTATGGAGGAATATTTAGATTTAACTTTCACATAATACATATGGAGTGTTCCACCCAAGAGCCAAATTAATACCCTAATTATGATAGTTAAAAAAAACATATACTTTATTACATATAAGAATATTAAGTAAATAAAAACATTATTAAAATTTCCTTAAAATATTTATTTTTATTTAATTAGTTTTTTACTTATTTTAATATTATTTTTAAACTAATAGAATTAATGCAATGATGTAAAATATTCATGTGAGATAATAATCTATCTAATGAGAGAGAATCTAATTTTTTTTGTGTAAAAATTCTTTGATCCAATTATAATCATATATCACAAAACAAATTAATTTTCTGATCCAAAGAATAAGAAAACACTCATACTCTCTGACTGCATACCCAAAAAAAATATTATTTTTTTAATATTTTAATTAAACAATATTTGAATACTAATTTGATTTTATTTCTATTTCCGTATAAATATTGTTAAAAAAATTGTTTTTGTCTGGATGTTGAGTATATTTTTGCCTGATCTCATAATGGTCCAAGTGTTCAACCAACCAACCTTATCATAAACTCAGGCAACTGTAATGCACATAATTTCTTCGAAGGAACACTGATACACAATTCTAGTTGCCGAATCCCTCTTGATATCATGTCCCACACATGTCCACTAACTGAGTCTGAATTCTGAAACATTCTATTTTGGGGAGTTAATAAACAAAGAATATAGTAAAAAATGAAAAGGTCCAATTTTTTATCTCATGTTTATCTTTGATTGCATAATAACTTTCCTTTTGCTCATTGCCATATTTCTTCCTCTTAGCAACAAAAAAAAAATCTTAAACAATCTCTTCCATCTTCAATGTCTACCTCTACCTTTCTCATTTCTCTGCTTGTTTTCATCACAAACCTTACCCTTCTTCTTCTTCTAACCTCAGTTTCATGCACAGAGTTCATCTACAACACCAACTTCAACTCCACCAACACCCTTCTACATGGCAACGCCACCATAGAATCTTCCATCCTCACCCTTACCAACAGTTCCACCTTCTCTGTGGGTCGTGCTTTCTACCCTTTTAAGATCCCCACAAAACCTTCCAACTCTTCAACCCCTTTACCATTCTCAGCCTCATTCATTTTCTCCATTGCACCATTCAAAGACCTTCTCCCTGGCCATGGCTTTGTCTTCATACTGACACCTTCTGCAGGCACCACTGGGGTGAACTCTGCTCAGCATCTTGGCCTCTTTAACTATACCAACAATGGTGATCCCAACAACCATGTCTTTGGGGTTGAGTTTGATGTGTTTGATAACCAAGAATTCAATGATATCAATGACAACCATGTGGGGGTGGACATAAACTCTCTTTCTTCTTTTGCTTCCCATGATGCTGGATTTTGGGGTGGCAGTGACAACGACGAGTTCGAGGATTTGAAGCTTAATGATGGCGAGAACTATCAGGTGTGGATTGAATATTTGGATTCTAGAGTCAATGTCACAATGGCTCCTGCAGGCCAAAAAAGGCCTCAGAGGCCCTTGATTAGTGAAATTGTGGATCTTTCTGAAGTTCTTTTGGATGAAATGTTTGTTGGATTTTGTGGGGCAACAGGGCAGCTTGTGGAGAGTCACAAGATTTTGGCTTGGAGCTTTAGTAACTCAAATTTTTCCATTGGTGATGCTTTGGTCACTACAAATTTGCCTTCATTTGTTCTTTCCAAAGAGTCTATTTTGAGGTCAACAGGTTTTATTGTAGGGATCATTGTAGGTGTTTTGTTTGTCCTTAGTGCTGCTGTTGTGATATTTGTGTTTTTTCTCAGAAGAAAAAGGAGTAAAAGAAAGGATGAAGAAATTGAAGATTGGGAACTAGAGTATTGGCCTCACCGTGTTAGTTATGAAGATATTTATTCTGCTACTAAAGGATTTTCAGACCAACATGTAATTGGATTTGGAGGGAATGGTAAAGTCTACAAAGGGCTTCTGCAAGGAGTGCAAGTTGCAGTGAAAAGAATTCCATGTGACAGTGAACATGGAATGAGAGAGTTTTTGTCTGAGATTTCAAGTTTAGGCAGGTTGAAGCATAGGAATGTGGTTCCAATGAGAGGTTGGTGTAAGAAAGATAGGAGCCTGATTTTAATATATGACTATATGGATAATGGTAGTTTAGATAAAAGAATATTTGATGATGATGAGAACACAATTTTTGGGTGGGAGAAGAGAATCAAGGTGCTGAAGGATGTAGCACATGGAGTATTGTATTTGCATGAGGGTTGGGAGGTTAAGGTGTTGCACAGAGACATCAAGTCAAGCAATGTGTTACTTGATAAGGGTATGAATGCAAGATTGGGGGATTTTGGACTAGCAAGAATGCACAATCATGAGCAAATTGCTCATACCTCACAAGTGATTGGAACTGTTGGATTCATGGCACCAGAACTTATTCACACCGGGAGAGCCTCAACACAGACGGACGTTTTCAGCTTTGGAGTGTTGATTTTAGAGGTGGTGTGTGGGAGAAGACCAAATGAAGAAAACAAGCCTTTGGTTGCTTGGTTATGGAGGCTAAAGCAGAGAGGAGAAGAGTGTTCTGCTCTTGATGAAAGATTAAAAAAGAGGGGTGAATGTAACATTGATGAGGTTAAGAGGGTTCTTCATCTTGGTTTGTTGTGCACTCATCATGACCCTCATGTTAGGCCAAGTATGAGAGAGGTTGTGAAGGTGCTTGAGGGAGAGAATTTAGATATGAGCTTGCTTGACAAAATAAATTCAGCAGCTGGATATGTTGGGAGCTTTGTTAACAGATTTCACCCCACAATTGAGGATATTTACTCCTCCAACTGCTCTTTCTCAACTGTGTGTGACAAGGAAGGAAGATGACTAGTCTAGAATATCATTTGACTACTTGTTTCCATTCCTTTAATCAGCATTAGTTGAATTGTTTGCATGAAAATGGCAGTCTGTATATGGTTTAAAACTTTGTTCTATTTGATGTAGATAGTACATATACATAATAATAGACTCCAATGTAATTTTTTTTTTTTAAATATTTTGGGATTTATCCAACTATCCATAATCATTTTCATTTGCTGGATTTGGGAGCCTTTTACGAGGAAATCGTATAAGAAAGAAGTCATGTTGATGATTGATTTAACAATTTGTGTAGTTCTATTTCACCACGCCTCATGCTATAATAGAGTAGCATTATGCAGAAGCTTATTTTGATTCATTAGGACAATTCATTGCCCATTTTGTTTTTATTGTAATTGTGATTTTATTGTAGTTGACTTGAAGTCCACTATAATTTAGAGTTAGCTTTTTTTTGTCCCCGGTGAAATTATGAAAACACCTTTCAAGAATCCATTCTTATTCCTTTTGTCTCCACTCACCATGCTTTTTAACCTTACAGAATATCCATGATATCAGCCAATTCTTCTTCCTATACCTCTTCCTTTGCAACTTCTTTCGTCTTCTCCATTGCTCCTTGTAGAGACTTGCCTCCTGACTATAGGTTTGTTTGCATATGTCTTCATTTCTTACAAACACAACTACCAACCTCTCAAGAAATTGTCAGGGTCTTTTCAATCCTTCTAATGTAGTTATTTTCCTCCAACCACTCTTTTGCTTTTGAATTTGATTATTATTTTTTTTATTTAACTCGGGATATCTTTCGGTAGAGTCAAGGAAAATTCCTAAAGGTACTGAGATTCATTTGAACTATAATTCAATTAAATTATTGGTTAGGCTCTTTGTTGGTAGAAATGATGAAAAAACTGATGGACATTGGCCATAACTACCATTACCAAGTATGGATAGTGTTTTTTAATTTAATTCACAGGTTAGTGATACTATGGCTGTAGCAGGGGGGAAAAGGCCTCAAAAGGCCTTTGATTATTGGGCCTGTAAACCTTCCTGGGATTTTATTGGATGAAAGAAAGGGTGTTGCTATTTGGCCAACTAAAATTGCTTTTGGCTCCTACCTCTAGAGAAAAATACCATTCTACCCCCAAAACTCTTTCCTTCCCTTCTCCTTCTCTCCCTCTTCTACGCCCACAGTCCCCCTTCCAACCCTTCCCTTCTCCTTCCCAACCCATTCCCCTTCCCTATGTTTGTTTCCCCGACCTGGTAATTGTTTCCTACCATTTTGTATCTAATTGATTCTGTTGTAGATATGTCTACGTTGGAATCACGATTCCGTTGTTTTTTTTTGAAAAAAAAAAAGTATCGAAATCATGATTCTATTGTTTTCTTTGACACAATGAAATCATGATTTTGTTGTATTGCAAAAAAATATAGTAGAATCATGATTTCGTTGTATTAAGGGGGTGCCCAAAAAAATAACGGTGAGTTTGTTGTTATGTATGGAAAAACATAAAAAATAAAAATATGTTTTCGTTATACATTAGGGAACGGAATCATGATTCTATTGTATTGAAGGGATGTGAAAATGAATACACAATGAAATCATTATTTCGTTATGCATTTTATTCAACAAAATCATGATTTTGTGGAAATGACATTTTTGGGAATAGAAAAAGGGGTCCACCCCTAATTGGAATGGGGCCAATAACAACACTGGAAAGAAATGGACGTGGGATTTTCTGGAAACTTGTGAACACATTAGCAAATGGCAATTAAAACTTTTCATTTTTGTGATGCTTTGCTGACCAGAAATATAGTGTTTGCAATTCTTTATTTAACTTTTGTTCAATGAAATGCAAACGCATGGCCATGGTATTGATTTGTGACCATGCACCAACCCTAGTGCATGGTGTTAGTGTTTGGTGCTGATAAACACTTTCATACTAATTAATTAACAATCCCCTTTTAATTTTGTAAGGACCACACACAAAATACCCTTAAAAGTAACAAAGAATTGCAATTTCCTAAATAAGGGTCTGAGGATAATTAATGATAATCTCAGAAAAGGTCCATAATTATTCCTATATTAACTATTTTTCTAAACAAATCATGCATAGGAACATCAAAGCAGGAAATTGATGTTTGACAAAGACAAGAATCCAATATTTTGGGGGATTTTAGGCTAAGCCAGGCTGCATCACATGGGAGAGTTGTTTGACACAACTGGAGTAACAAGGATTGAGAGGCATATATAACTCCACAACTAGATAGAATATGGCAATCATCACTGATGTTTAGTTTTGAAATATTAGTTTTAGAAGTGATATGTGGGAAAAGACCTACTGTGGCAGATAAGGCACCGGTTATATGAGGGTATTCCTAATGGACAGTGACAAATTGTATAGTGACCTTGATGAAGTTGACACATCATTGACATTGAGGAAGTTAGGCGAGTGCTTGATTAATCGTTCATTTGGATTTGTCATGTGAAACCTTGACCCCTATCAAGGTTATCAGATCACAAGATGTCAAGTTAGTACATATTTGATTTGCAGTTAAAATTGTTAAGATACACGTTCCAATGCAGATTTAACGAATAAAAGCACTAGCAATGATTTTGATTCTTTTGTAAAAATATTTTTGCCTCAAAAGTCATTTTCTACCTGATTTTCAAACTTCTAAATTTTTTGAATCATGAATTATAAATGGCAAATCACATCATGTTCCAAAAGACTTAGATACATGATGAAAATAATAACTTAAAACATCATATTAAAAAATATATAGTATTCAGTGTCAAAATTTTAAACGATAATGTATGCCAAATCTCTAAGTGACTCATATCCCTAAATTCAAGTTTATCTTTGAAGGAATAAACTGCTTCATGCTTTCAACATCCATGTTAAATATCTTTTCAGTAAAGATATAGAATCTCATCACATGACCCTCACCTCATTGGTGGGGTAAATCTGAATGACATTTTACATTAAAGCCAACATAAACTTTATTTTTATACTGTTATGTCAGTCCTTTTTATTCTGTTTTCTCCTCGTGTTGGGAACGGTTCTAATCTTTTCAGCAATGATTTATCCCTCTCAACTTCATGGGATATACTTTTCTTCTCCCTAACTTCATAGTCAGGGAATAAATGGAGCACCAACATAGACAAGTAAACGGAAAAAATCTAGAGATGAAACATGAATGGTGGAAAGAACATAATAAATTGAATTGCTTATATTTTATATAAGGGTGAAACATGAAGAGTTGAAGAAAGATCAATCTCTTCTTATAAAGCCTGCAATTTACATTATATATGCTACAGTAAGATTGAATACACTATCTTCCTCTCCCCGCTCCTTTCTCTCATTAGGTTTGAGATAAATAAATGGTGTCATAAAAATATGTAAGCAGCTGAACATCAGAAATAGTTTATCGAATTCGACTACTTCCGCAGAGCACGAACTTTCTCACCTCTTGCTCTTGACTTGTCGATTCTCGCTCGTCTTGAAAACTCTTGGATCTTTCTGTCATGATCTTTGAGCATCTGATCCATGTTGCTTGACGAAACCATTAATGGACCTGAGAGGTATATCTTGTTTCCCATGGACTCGCGCCCGCCCTGAAATAGTGCCCCACATCAATATTCAATCACTCAGAAAAATAAATAAAAAAGGTGTTGCCAGTCATTAGTTGTCAAATATTAATTGATTGTTTTGATTATAATTTCTAACCATAAACGCTTGAACTTTGAACTCCATTTATTATAATCAGTGTCCTATCACCTATAAAAGTTACAATCAACTAATACGGTACCAGTAGGTACTTAGAAAAAAGATGGGAAACTTGAGAATTTCATAAAAAAGAAGAAAACAAATTTCTAGAAAACTGTGACAGTTTGGGGAAATAAAAGACTATCATTTTGATAACAGGAAAGTTTGAGTGTCCTGATAGAAAGATAAATATATAGTTCTGAAATAGTAGATTGTATAAGAAAGGTCCCTAGTCCCTACACTCAATCAAATTTGCCTCTCTCCCACATTCAATTATGTAACAAGAGAGAATCCAGATCCTTATTGATGTCAAGTGTAGACTTGCACTACAAATATTTAGAATTAATAAATCAAAAAATAACAATAATAACAACAACTAACCGGAGTTGATTTTTCAGCCGCGACCCTTCTACTTTCAATTTGATTGAGATCAACAATCCGTTTTTGATCCTGCCTTCTTCTTGACTCTGATCCATTAGTTGACTCCACAGATTTTCTTACTTCAATTGGTTTTCTGTGGTGCAAGTGAACCGGTTTAACCTCCTGATCTTCAGGCAAAGTCCTAGATGCCACTAGCCCAGATAGTTTTGATAGGTTCACTCTGTTTGAAACAGGAGGTACATCATCAACTTCCTTCCTGCCTTTTGCCCAGACAGAACCAGGAACCAATGGGCCGGAATGTGAAGGCCTCTTATAGATATGCCCAGAGAAATTATTATCCATTTCTTTTTCTGACTGTTTGTGAGGGAAAACCAGAATTCCAGACACCGTTCCTCTATGAGGGTTGGATAATTCACTTTGGTTCCTTGAGCTGGAATAACGTCCTTGCTGCATAAGAAAACAGTAAGATAAGCCTAGTGGAAGAAGAGATAAAAGAAAGTAGGACAATTGAAAAAAACATGTGAAAAGAGCTCAAGAATACTTAGAATTTTAGTATATAAGGTTTGGTTTTAATATTTTAAAGTGTCTGCAGTTTTACGAAAAGTTATGTATGAAATAAGCAATAGGCACTAAGCACAAAAATTTGCAATTTTTAAGCTTTAGAACTAGCAAGTTACCAATAGGCCAAACTGTTTCAAACCCAAGGATTCTCTTGATCTCTTCTTTGCCTCATAATTAAAAACAGAAATGCCATTGGACTCAAAACTCAAAAGCCAGTTACAAGTTGCAACAACCCAAAATGGTTTAGGTGTTCTAACACAACTACAGGATAATTATTACTCCCCCTTGATCCTTATTATAAGGCACTTTCGACATCAAACACAGAGACCAATAAAAGTAATTAATTCAGTTGGTTTTATTGAATTTTTAAAAGAATGTAACTAATGTACCAATTATGCCCTGATTAATAATCATTAACTTGTTTTAAACATTAAAGTTTAAGAGTATTATGTAGTATGCACCACTATCAATAAAAAGCAAATATACTTGGAATATTTAATAAAAGGCAACTAATGGGAAAAAAGATTAAATGCTTCATAGGAATTCTAAAGTGCCTTATAAAAAGGGCCATCAATTCCTTCTAAACTATGCCTTATAATAAGGACCAGAGGGAATAACTAGAATGGGGGAGGTCTTACATAAATAACTGATAAGCAGAGACATAAAATTAATTCGCTGACTATTAAAAAGAACTAGCGATCATCAAACTAATAAGTTTTTTTTTATATTCCACAACAATCCAATCTATGCTTAAAAAGATGTTGAACAATTTCCAAGTTGAATCAAGAGACAGTTTTCAAAGTAAAAAAAAAATCCTGTCCCTTTCATGATCAATAACACTAAAAAGAATTTACACAATACCCCAAGGCATCCCATTGAGGCAAGTCATACAAAAAGTTTTAAACTTGTTTGGATTACCTGCACCAATAAGCCTGGGTCAGCATTGTCTTTTGTTGCAACATTTGCTCTATGCCCTTTTTCCTGTCCAACTCCTGAGGCAACTTTTTGTTCCCTACCTCCAACAGCTCTTTGCCTAAGACAGTAAACAAAAATGAATCGATATTAGTTGTCATTATCAACAATCGACAATAGGCTTACAAAACAAGGCACCCTTTCAGCACGAATGCATGAATCAACTATCAAGTGATGCAGATTGCAGACAGCACAGCTAACAGTCATGATGAAACAACTAAAAGCAAACAGTTGTTCATGGCATAGATATTAACACTAAAATTAATAATAAACAAGAGACAAATTTGATTACACTGAAATTGTTCAGATTAAGCCATATAATTTATATTCCTATAAACAGCTTCCATTCTAGAGATTGAAGCCACTATCATAATATTAATTATTAAAAATAAATATCATTGTTGTTTCCTCAACATAAATACGATCAACCTATATTGGTACCTTCTGGCTTCATCCCGTAATTTAGCATCAATCTCCTTGCTGGGAGCATATTTTGGTAAACTTGATGGATCACAAGGCAGAGGCTCTGACGTAAAGAACTGTCAATAAATGCGGAAAAATATTTAAATGGAGAATCACACACCTATTAGCATGTTAGAAAGGAAAAGGGTTCCTAGAATATGTGACAGAATTGCATGAGAAAGTTGATTATGTTTCCTACTTCATAACATAGCAGTATAGTGACAAAAAATATATCTCATGATTTTGTTTATTTGCAAGCTGACTTCGTTATTTCATTACCTTCCCTTGTATTGAATGGCCAGATGATACTGTTTAAGCATGGAAAGGAAAAAGAAAAAGAACAAATGTAGAATAGTATGACTTTTAAAGTGTAGAAGAACATATATCTACAGATGCATGTAAATAAAGAACAACTAACATTTTTCCATTAAATGGAGTAGAATACAAATATCAATCAATGCAACTGGCTTCTATAAAAATTAAAAAACATGCAAAGAGAAAACGTTAAAAAAAAATTAAGATTGATTTTTTTTTCCTTACAATAACTAACCTGCAGAACATTCATTTTAGCAGGTGATCATGGAAAACAATATTTTGAACTGATTACATTGGAGAAGGATGTCACTTGATCAGACTATATAATTACTTGCTGTGGAAACATTAATCACCATACCTCACTTTTCAGAGCAGCTGCTGCAGACCCTCGATGTGCTGGCTCTACAGAAAGTAGGGTCTCTATAAGCTTTACCGCGGTAGATGGGTAGTCCTTAAATGTATCTGCAACACATTTCCTATAATGGTGTGGCGGCCTGAATACTGTTGAATGTGACAACCGCAATTTAAGCCAATAGTCATCAGATGGTGAGCCACAAAGTTTAAAAATCCGATGCAACTGCTCAACCTACAAGGAAATAAAGTTAACCTTCAGATACCTTTATTTACACACAATACTAGTATTAGTATCAATTTATAAAATTGAGATCAACAGTCTAGAGTAGACTAGTATACATGAGATCAACAGTAATTATTTAACCATAAACTTAAAGGTGAAAAAAGCACAAGATATAGAGAATCCACTCAATAAAAGCGATAGTAATTTAATATAGAGAAACAGTATCATTTGCATCATGTAACTGCAGTTAAAAAAAAATCTTTTAAAATTCTTGTAGTAAGAAATTTCTACAGACCTAAACTATTGAATTCCCATAAAATAAAAACATATTGATGGAAAATGGATTCATAAAGCATACCTCCGTTTTTCCAGGCAAAATTGGCCTTCCAGTATATAGTTCCCCCAGTATGCAACCAGTGCTCCATAAATCCACTGCAACCCCATAATGATTGGCTCCAAGTAAAAGTTCTGGTGGTCTATACCATAGAGTTACTACTCGGCTTGTCAATGGAACATTGTGGTGAGGGTCATAAGAACTTGCCAAACCAAAATCAGCAATCTTTAAAACTCCATTATTGTCAATGAGAAGATTTGAGCCCTTTATGTCACGATGGAGGACACCATGACTATGGCAATGATCCAATCCACTAAGAAGTTGCTGCATGTAGCATTTCAGCTGGCAATGGCATACAAAAATATTGATGTTTTAGGAATTTTCTTACAAAAAAACAGTGTAGAAGGCACGCATAGTCACTTTCTTATACTTATGCCAGACACATGCACAAAAATCTCAACTCCGTGTAAAACAGACCTTGAGTAAATGAAAAGAAATCATCATTACCTGTGGTTCAGAGAACTTAATATCAGGATTTGATGCAAGTCCCGTAAGATCATGCTCCATATACTCAAAAACAAGGTACAGGCTGCGAGACATTCGTGATGTAATCAAGCCCTCCAATTTAATTATGTTTGGATGGTCAAGCCTACGCAGAACATGGATTTCCCTTGCCATAAACTTGACACTCTCGGGATCCAGATTGTCAAAGCGTACTTTCTTCAATGCTACAAACTTTTGGTTAATCACATCCCGTGCCTTATATACAGTACTGTAAGTTCCTTGCCCAATCTGCATAATAGAATCTCATCAAATTATTCATTTAAAGAAAAAGACTAGTATAGTCAATGAAAAAGAATATCATAGTACAATACATAGACTCCTTCCTTCGCCAATAAAAGAAATTTATACTCACAGAAACAAGACAAAATTAATCCACCACGACTAGTACACAAAATCTGGCCACACAGTTTCAATATTCTACATAATCAAACTTCATTGACCATTTACTTTTCTTTCATGGAGCCAGGAGAGTGGATACTAGCCAACATTAACTCATTAACACTAATCTATGTTTAGTTTGTAAAACAGCCACATGATTCCTAAGGGAAACATTCTTATGTAATAAAGTTCACTGTCTTCTGAAATGTTAATATCAGGCTACCAACATTTCCAACTCCCTCCCATCTACTCTGCCATGACTGGTTCATAAACTTTACGTTACACAGTGCATGGAAATCCCAATTAACTTAAAATCGCGCTTTAAAAAATTTCCATTAGTAATTTAACCGTTCCAGCAAAAGTCCATGCAAAATCTTTGACATGGCCAGTGTTCAAAGTATTTTGGCACAAGCATTCATTAGATAGCAGTAACAATCACACAACAGTTCAATTATAATACAAGCACAGACATAGCAGACAAGGCAGTAACTTACTTTATGTAACCTCTCAAAAGTATTTGCACTACGTGGTATCCATCCCTTAATAGCTTCACCAGCAACAGAAGAAAGCCATGCCGGCCATCCTGCCGCAACTTGCTCTCCTTCTATAGCCTTTGGAACCCTTCCAGGGCCGATATGATCCACGACAGTCAATCCCGGCTTCTCTAATTTCTTCTTCACATCATGATGATCACCATACAACTGCCCTGAACCATTGGCCTTCCTTTCAATCAATGAACCCTTCACATGACCACCATCTATTAACACATCTTTCACCCCACCCTCATCAACCCTCCTAGTTGAATTCAACCGTAAAACATTCAACTCTGAAGGCCGTGTGCTATACGATTGAAATTTCTTAGTGACACTTTCCTTGCTGTCCTCTATAGCTGAACTCTTAGAACATATGCAACCCATGTTGGAGCACAAAGATATCACATCAACTATACAACAATATTATCCTTCAAAAAGTAGGATCACCGTTCACCAGCAAACACATCTTCTACCAACTCCACCAAAACTCATAAAAACTAAAAACTCACCCACCACACAGTACCTTCTTTGTTTTTTGTTTTTTTTTTTTTTTCTCTATTCAAAAGCAAAGATGAAAACTTTCCTTCATACGCACATACCCAATTCAAAATCAGATACCAAAACTCCAATACTGGAAGATTCCAACCCGACCCAATTCCAAAGAAGCAAACTTGAATCAAACCCACAATTCATAACCCTCCGACAAAAATCGCAAACTGTCATAAAGGAATCATTGCTCCATAAAGGAGAGGAAATTCAAGCAATAAAAACACTCGGAGACTAATGCAATTTATAAACCATCATTTAAAAAAATAAAAGGAAAAAGACTAATTGGACCTTTGAATTGGGATTAAGGTTAAGGGTGAAAATGGATCAGAAGGCTAACTAAAAAAATAGTGTGGTGGTGGTACGTTTGAAAGTTCAACGCGTATTCAGACATTAAAAAGAAACATTATCATCAACCAGACAACAACCTTAGACGGCTTTTGCAGGCTAGGCTCAGTCAAAAGACTCCACTTTCTCTCTTTCTCTCACACTTTCTCTCTTTCTCTCTTTCTCTCTTTCTCTCACACTTTCTCTCTCTTTATATCTCTATTCTCTAGTGATGATATTGATGCATGATGATTCCATATAGTGTAGTGTTGTGACTCTCTGTCCCTCCACCATGTATGTTCCTTCTGTCAAAGAACGATTGGTTTTAGTTTTGTGTTCAAAGCCTCTATATTGGTCGTTGAGTTCTGTTTGGAATATCAATGCTCAGCATTAAACGCGTTTTTAATTTCTCTCAAACAATTTTTTTCTCTCTCCTTTGTGCAGGGTAATAGTGTCATTGAATGTTTAAATTAAAGGCATTTCTTCTTGTTCTGTTGGAACCAAGAATGTTATGGACACATCCTCTAACATGTTTTTTAATATATTTCCTCTTACTCGAAATTACATTTCCATAAATCTTGTTGTATATTCAAATCAATTTAGCATTTCTAAGTCAAAAAGTTTAAGAATCAATTTTAGATCTTGTTCAAGTAATAAATATAAAAAAATAGTTAAAAATTTTGTTAAAAATATCTTAATGAATAATATAGAGAATATTAATAATAATACTTTAATGAAAATTTGAAATTTTATTTCTGTACACTATAAGAAAGTTCATATTTTTTATATAAGAAAGAAAATGTATACTTTTCATTAATTAAAAATTATAGTTACATAAATTTTTTAAATAATTATTATAAAAATTAATAAAATTATCAGGCACAATAGTTTGTAATTAAATAATAGTATAAAAAACTTTTTTATACAGTGTAAAAACCTTTTATGAACATATATTGTTTACTCAAATTTTTATTTTTATTTTATAATTATCTTACATATTACATATTAATTTTTAGATAGGAGAAGATTTTGTTAGTTATTTTGTTAGTTATATTAATTAGGAATCCATTATTCTTTTTTAATGCATTTAATTATTTAATAAGTATTACATAATTTATTTTTAAGTAATATTTTTATTTTTATATTTTCATAGAAATATTTTATTTTTAATTAATTTTTTATTATATGAAATTCGAAATGTGATTATTGATAAATCACAAAACAAGATATAGAAAAGAATTTTCCAAACTTAAAAAGATTAATTACTAAAAAAAGTCATATAAATAATATTAGATTAAAAGACAAGTCAAACTTTTAAAATCTAAAGATACTTTTTTTTGTTAAAAAAACTTTTTTATTACTTTAATATATTTTAAATAAATAAAATAACAAGGCAACTTAAAATTTTGTACTAATTACAAACTTTCTATTCCATTAATGTTTTTAATTATAATTTTTTATAATTTAAATCACCATTATATTATAGATTACATTACATAATTTGGTGGAGAGTGAGACTCTATTTATACCTATCTTCTCAATTAGAAAATTTCAATATCTCCTTTCTCAATTTGAGGAATTGTTCACTTAATACTTCTAAAGACAAATATCACAAAAAGAAAAATTAAATTGTAATTTTAGAAATTATTTAAATCTTTTTTTAACACAAAGTTATTGTTTGAAAAATAACTTTGTAAAATATATAACAGATTTAGACAATACAAACAGATTTTGCAAAACATATGTTTTCAAACAAAATTAAATTCAAATCGTAGGTCAATTTAAAGCACAAGATATACAAAAAAAAAAAATATAAGACACAAGGAATTATATTAGTTCGTCTTTATCATTGAGACTATGTGTAATTCTTGGTTAACAACTAAGTTCTACTAACTTCACAAAGTTATAAGTATTAATTGGTGTCACTTGTGGCTCTACAAACAAAGTTTATTATCAAGCTTCAACATCAGTATTCTTTGTCATATCAAGCCAATGGTGGCTCTAATACAAATCAAAAGATTCGTTGTTGGTTTGCTTAGTGACTAGTTCTTAATCATCTAATAGACGAATGCACAAGCTAAGCACTTAGTCGTTTCTTTCAAAATATTCAAGGTGTTTTGAGAGCTATTGAACTTTACAAGTAAATATATAAAAAAGTTTTTTACATAAAGAATTTGAATGTTAGCACATAGGTTCATAACTCATTTCTTTAAAGCTTATAGTATTTATAGGTTTTCATCTTCAATAGTTTAATGTCTCTAAATATATAAAATTGTTTATTTTTGCTCCCGTATAAAGTTTATGGTCATTCGAGCATTTAATGCTTGCATTAAATGTATTTCTTTCTTCATGTTGGAACCTATTATGATAAGTTTCATGTTAAACACTACAACAGAAAACTACTTCCTTTAAGTCACAGCAGGTCTATCACAACAGAATGTATCTTTTGATGTTGTTTTGTAACTCACAAAACTTAAACTTTGTTCATTTGTCATGAGATTTGATAGATACTAGGAGAATATCTTGTAAGACAATTCCAGTAAAATAAATTTCAAACACAAGATCATGAAGCATAGTTTGATATCACATAAGATACAACTTTTTATATTTATATTTATTTAGATTTAATCAAAATAATTAAGAATCATAATTCGTCTTAAGACACGAATGTCTTTTTACTTAACATTACTCCCTTAACTTATTAAAAAAATTATCTCTCAACATTGTGAAGTTACTCATTCTTTTATCTTTATTTGTATATTTGATATTTGATCTTTTCAACCACATACTCTTTTAATCTTTCTTTTTTTTCCTCTATCACTGAATTTTATTTTATTTTTTAAAAATATTATACAACAATTTAAATCATTCATTATAAATATAAAATATAATTTATATATTTAAAGAAATTATTTATTACGAATTTTAATTGTAGTATAATTTATATATTAAAAATATTTATTTATTATGAATTTTAGTGGATAGGCTAGAACATTTATTAAATTAAAATAATAAAAAATACATGAAAAAAATGAGGAGTGAGAAAAAACTTTCTTGCTCTCAATGATTTTGAGTAAAAATCATACTCAAAAGAGATAATAGAAACTAGAAAGAATAATGATTCAATTGTAAACCAACAATATTTATAAAATAAATTTTGCAACTAAAACCGAAAAACAGAGAAAAGTATGAAAGAAGTATAAAATGTAATAGATGTTGTGATAGAATGAGATATAAGAAAAAATTATTATTGTATAAATTGTTATATAAATAGCATGACTATTAACTATAAGAGGGACAACTTCACTCTTCAAGTTCAAGTTGTGTACTATAATTTTATAAAGAGTAGATTATTTTGAGATTTCACTTTTTAGTAGTCAACATAAAGAAAGTTTGGTCGGATAAATTACCATTTCTTATTTAAATCCATTGTTTAGAGAATAGTTAAGATAGAATAAGCTTATTATATTGAAAGTGTATTATATTAGGTGGAAACTTTAATAACATCTCTAATGAAGTGTTAATATGAGTTATAATTTTAAATATCATTGTTTAATTTTGAGTATTTATCTTCAACAATATTATTTTAGGATAAACTTTTTTATATATTGTTCAATTTTAAACAAGTTATAATTTTTTAAATAATATTGTTTAAAATTATCTTCAACAATAATGATATAAAAAAAGTACTAGTATAAGTTTCCATGAGAAAAAAATTAAACAAATATTGATTAATTTTTTTCTCAGGGGAATAAATGATATAGACATGTTTAAGATAAACTTTAATAACATTTCTAATAGTATGAGTTATAATAACATCTCTAAATGAGTATTTATCTTTAAATTTTATATTTTACCCCTCTTATTTTTATATATTTGAACTATTTCCTCATTTTTATGTGTTAGATTTATTTTTTTAAATAATTTGTTTCCATTCTCCTTAAGTCTTAAATCCATCATTTGATTACCAAATAGTCAATATCAAAAAGCAATAACTAATCTTTGTTAAAAATCGTAAATACACATAAAATAAGTATTTTTCTTTCATATATGATTCAAATACTCTTCCAGTATATGGATAAAATCGTTATCACGTGTTTACCATATGTTGGTTTATAAGGAATAATTTAAACTATAATAATATAATTTATTTTTTAATTATATACAAT
Source organism: Glycine max (assembly GCF_000004515.6). Taxonomy (NCBI): domain Eukaryota; kingdom Viridiplantae; phylum Streptophyta; class Magnoliopsida; order Fabales; family Fabaceae; genus Glycine; species Glycine max. Next base: position 47,710,470 of record NC_038242.2, read on the forward strand.
TTTGGAAAAAAATGATAGATTGAAAAAATTTAATTGACCCTTATTTGGACAATTAAGCAAACTTTATATACTATTGTTTCTCTCATATACAATTCAAAAATCATTAATTAATATATTTATAGAATTTTAAAATATAATATAAATAAATATTTTTTTTTGAAAGTGCCAAAAAAAATATAAAACCACTAATATTATCGTTGATACGTTGTTTTTAAGGAAGCAACAGCTAATCAAGATTTCTAACTGATTTGATCTTTATTTGGTGTGATTAATGCCATGAATTCTTTTCTTTATGTACTGTGCGGATAGTTAATGGAATTTTATTTGTACTCATCTTTTGATTCAAAAACTGTATTTGAGCGTAAAAGAGGATACCTTTTTAAAAGAAAAAATGATTTGAACATACAAAGTAGTTAATAATATATTAAAAATCCATAAATTATAGTTTCGAGTCAAAAGACTTGTAAAAGTATAATAATTTCAAGTCTTTTTTTATAATTAATATTTAAAAAGTCATAGCTATATGATCCATGAACCAAACAGTTAACAGTCTCTCAAATTATTACAGTACAATTATTGATGAACTTGTATATAATTTTAAATTCTATCGTTATATAATCTTGCTTCAGTTTGTGTTTTTCCTTCCTCATTTAGATCTGTCGTTCTTTATATTACATCCATATTTTCTTAAAAAAAATGGGTATAATATATAAGAATTGAGTAAACTATCAATTTAATTTCTAAAAGTGTATAAGATTATCGTATTAATCTTGGAAACTAAAAAAAATCCAAATTAGTCTCTAAAATTTCATTCAAATCTCTAAACTTAATCCCTTTATAGTATATACTTTTTTTTATATATTTTAAACTAATGCAATTAAAAAATTACACTTTTTAAGGACTTATTTAGAATTTTGTTAGCTTCAGTGACTAATATAATAATGCTAGACACTTGTAGGAAATACAATGGTGGTTTAGTCTCGAAGAATTGTAGCTCAATTGGTACCATTTTATTTTTTTATTGTAATTTTATAAAATTATATACTATAAATTTTTAAAAAGAAAGTGCCTTGAAAACAAATTTTTTATAATTTTAATATATACATATCATTAATTAGTGTAAAATAATTTTATATTGTCATCTAATTACAAATTATTATTTAAATTATTTTAAGATAATTATTTTTAAAATTAATAAATTTATCATAAAATGTGATTAGACAATGGTGTAAAACTTTTTTCAGTATATAATTTTTTTCTCACTTTTCAATCACATTTTGTTTAGCACATTAATATAGTTGAATGATACTACCAAACTTGTCTTGCATAAAATATTTAAAAAAGAAAAAAGAAAAGGGTTAAATGATGAAAAATGAAGTCAAGCATGGCGGCAAAAGCATTAACCGTAAGCAAGATATTATGCTGGAAGAATAAATGAAACATGAAATATCTAATCGCTTTCGGGTGATTTTGACTGGTAAAACTGGTGTGGAATATTGATGCTTCGAAGAGATAAGTGTTAGAAAACAAGGGTTCGTACAAAACAAATAAAGCAGAAAAAAAAAAATAGGGATTCAACTTAAATGCACTAACAAGATTTTGGGTCAGGGAAAACATTCTTATCAAATATATTCTTAATTAAAATTAGAATTTTGTCTTGGTATAAATCTCTATATAATAGAGATTTATATTAAATATGACTCTAGCTTATCATAGTGAAATTTGACTTTTTTTATTCGAGAATAACAAAAAAACATTATTTGAAGAAGACCTAAAAAATTTATAAAGAACCACGTCTAAGTTTGAATAAAAAACTTGTAAATGGTTTGTAAAAAAGTTTGAATAAATAATGCATACAGTAAAAAAATTATACGATCAGTTTAGATAGTAAATTTGTTGAAATTTATAATAATGACCTTAAAAAAATTATATTTTTTTATTAAAATATTGAGTTACTTTTTTTACTAAGCATGCAAAGCACTGTTCAGTGTTTTAGTATTAGTTAAATTGAAATAATTTTGCTACGTTTCCAATAGAATAAACAAAGTGAGCTAGTTCTTTTATTTTTAGTTTTTTTTTTAAAGTGAGTTACTTGAATATTGAGATTAATTCCGATTAAATAATTTTTAAAAATTATGCCAAACTTCTACTTTTGCATCACGGAATCGTGTCGACTCCACAGTGGGTTCAGAAAAATTAGATTCCTATATTTAGCTTTTAACTGATTTTTAATAGACTACAAAGTTGGTCTTGTTTTTTTTAAAAAAAATAAAATCAATTGCACTTTCCCTAGAAATCATTTTCAAGTTTTTTGTAAAAAAAAAAGAATATTAGAATTACATGGTTGGTAACAACCTTTTTTAACGCGTTTAACAAAGAGGTACATCGATCTGGTGGACTTTGTATGACGTAGAATTCATGCACTTAGTCTAAATCTAACTACAACGGGTCAAATAATTATCGGATACATTCAACAAGAAAAGAAAAACACTCACAAAGAGAGACAATATAATATTCAATGATACTTATCTGATTGATATATTTTTTTCAATGAAAGGTTTTATCTTAAACTCGTATTTTGGAGTTACTCTCATTTGTATGGTACATTATTCACAAAATACACGTGATATTATATGTGATACTCCGAGCATGTCAGCACTAAAATAGGAACACAGACACTTAACTTTTAGCAGCTGAACTTCTTAACTTACAAACTATATCTAATATCTTATTATTTAAATATCTTGTTATCTCTTATCTTTTAACAGACAGTTCATTATTTACAAAGTCACATTATATATAATCTACAACTATCTACTAGTTTTTATCTTTAAACTACACATTATCTTTAACATTATCTATAAGCTATTGGCTATTATCTATAAGTTGATAATTATTTACAAAGATTATAACAACCCCTATAAACAAGAACCTGCAGCTCCACTTTACTCCTATAAATATCAGGTTCCGTCGATCCTTCAACACACACTAGCACACAAGTAAACATGTATGTGCACTTATCATCTCTTGAACTCTTACTCATGCTTACACTTATACATATACATGCTTTATCTCCTAATTCATATACTTACTTGAACGCTAGAGTCCTTTGTTTTGCAGGTTCCCCCTCTTTTCCTCTTAACAAAGACCTATCTCAAAGCCGACATGCGAAGTCCAGGAGCCCACTTTGGCCACGTCCACCTTGACATGTGGCAGTTTCAAATTTTGGTAAGTACATTTGGCGCTCACCGTGGGGTCGCGATAAAGCATACCCCGCGGTCTCTCGTCATCTCTCTCTTATTGACCCATGGTAAGCACTCTGTCTGGCCTTAGACGCAAGACCCTTTTCGAAGGCTTCAACCCTTCAATAGCAGTTATGACAGACATAGATACTCTTCAGCAACTCCAAAACTGCATTGCAGAGATGGAGCGACACCATGAGGAGGAGCTGAGAAAGCTAAAGGCTAACCACAATCATCTGGAAGCTCATGTCAGACATCCCTAGGGTGACGAGCACTCCACTCATACATTGCCTGAGCGAACCCAAGGGGAATCACACCCCCGATGCATAGTCAACACTCCATATGACTTAATTCTCTCCCACATGCACCGTCCAACAGGGTGGACTACTCGTCAATATCCCTTCGTTGACTGCATCATGGAAGTTGACATACCCTTAGGTTGGAAACCACTCAACTTGGAGCAGTATGATGAGACCATCGATCCACATGAGCATATGGATGCCTTCTTGACTCAAGAGAATCTATATACCTATGTCGTGTCTTCCCAACGTCCCTCAAAGGGAGACATTGACCTGGTACGGTGGACTCCCACCAAGATCCATAGACAGCTTCGACACCCCCGTCGAACGCTTTAGTGCATAATACGCAACCAGTACTATCATCCTACTTCCTCTTAGCCCATACAGAGGAATAGGCAATGAAGGGGCATTGGGAGCAATCTTAGCAGTATTAACAACAATAGGGCCAATCTCAACAACAGGTTGACCCCCTTCAGTGGCAGCAGTAGCAGATGGTGGCATAATCCCAACTGCAAGTCCGACCTGCTTCATGAGTGGCCTCCAAGCGAAGTCACCCATAATACCTGCAAAACGAGCAACAACAACACGAGCAAGTGTTAGTTCAAGCCTCAATGCAAGTACAAACATAAGAAAACAAGATAAGGCCAAACATTTATCGTCCAAGGCGACAAGGGGATCGCTTGCTAAGGGAAGAAACAAAATAGCCCATGTGTCGAAGGAGACCGACAACTACTTTAAGATGGCCTTATGCATCTTCTCCATGAGGACCAGTAGGTCTTCATCGAAAGACTTAAACATGGTGGGATCAACCTCCCAGTAGAACGGGAAGTGAGGCTCTTTGTCCTTGTTGAGCATCAGTGGAAAACCATCAGTCACGACACCCGAGTCCAGGACCTTGAAGAAACAGTCCTTGAAACGGCGAAAGACTTTTGAGTCAAACTCGAACAACTTCTTGGACACGTTGTTCAAGAAGATCCAACCAATCTTTCCTGCTAGTTTCATCAAGAAGAAGTATAAGAAGACCGACACATTGGGCTGGATGTTAAAGAAAGGACACAAAAATTCAAAAGTTCTCACCATTGCCCAACTGTTTGGGTAGAGCTGAGAAGAAGCCACATTCAATTGCTCAAGCAGAGCACACTGGAAGATGACCAAGGAGAGAACAAGCCCTAAGACCCCAAACAAGCACTTATACATAAAGAAGAAGGGCGGATTACCCGACGCCACCCTCAAGAAAGGGAAGTCATCACTCCCGCAAGCATGGACGGTTATCTTGTAGCAGTCCTCAAGGCTTGCCATCTTCACCTGGCATCGCAGAGCAACGACGTTCGCCGTAAAGGTGAGAACAAACCTATACTTCAAAACATCGTCCCTCACTCACTCATAACCAACAACGATAGTAAGGACAGTGGAAACCTAGTGTTATGGCTACGTCGCACGTGGGGAGACGCCCTAGCATCTCCACTGCCAGTACCTTTCCTCACTTCCCCAGAAGCAGAAGAGGGGAGGATTACATTAATCGAGATAGGCTCCCCGAAATCAGCGGAAGGCCAGGCCCTCTCGTGAAGGCAAGAAGTGCCTCCATCAGTACGACACGAAGCCCTTACCCTTTTTGAGAAAGAGGACTCACTATCGGAGGTACCACAACGAGTATCCTCCAAGAAGGAACCACCAATGGAAATAACCTCCCGATCCATCAGGGGTTGTTGAATCGAATCCCCAGAATCACTGTCACCTATGCCGATGGTGGAGTCAAACAAAAATGAAGACATTATCAAAAACAAAATCCCTCGAAGGATTGAAGAAGTGAATGAGGAAGAAAGGAAGTCACAACAAACAAACATGAAAGCAAAGAGGATTCAAGAGACAGGAAATCATAGTGACGGTGCCCCGAAATCAAATGTCCCCTACATTTAAAGAGGATGAGGACTCTTTGGTAACTGGCAGGAGTTGAAGTGGTGTCCTAAAATTTTGCATCACAACGCAGCCCCACTCACGCACGAATCGTGTCTTTAGTATGTATCCACTCAATGAGTGACACATATGCAAGAGTACTTTGTGTGCACCGCACACACCTGTGGCAACGGACAAAATGTAACGTATGTCTTTAGTGTACCTTCCAACGGTAAAAAAAGGATAGAGTTGTTAAATCTAAAGACTTCCCTCACTAGGCACGTTAGACTTAGCCTGCAAGATCAAAGACATGTCCATCCCGAACAACTTGACAAAACCTACCCGGACAACACTTGTCCAGGCTTGGGGATTTGACAAGCTACATTGACATGCAATTCTCTTACCTGTCAAGGTTACCACACTCGGCATCGGACAAACACTCATCTATGCTTGGGGGCTTGACAAACTTGTCACCCTCCTACTTGTCAAGGCTACTACCCCGGACATCAGACAATCCTCAACACTGGACACTCGGCCTTTAGCAGTCAGGCTCCCTAATTGATAGGTTATTGTTAACCTCTTATTATTTGAATATCTTGTTATCTTTTATCTCTTGGCGGGTAGTTAATTATCTACAAAATCACACATTATCTATAAAGTACAATTATCTATTAGCTTTTATCTTTAAGCTACATATTATCTTTAACATTATCTATAAGCTATCGGTTATTATCCATAAGTTAGTAATTATCTGCAAAGGCTATAACAGCCCCTACAAACAAGGATCCGTAGCTCCACTCCACTCTTATAAATACCAGGTTCCATTGATCCCTCAACACACACGAGCAAACATACCTGTGCACTTATCCTTTGTTTTGCAGGTCCCCCCTCCTTTCCTTTTAATAAAGACCTCTTTCAAAACCAACATGCGAAGTCCAGGAACTCACTTTGACCACATCCACCTAATGGATTAACTGGGTATATATTGTCTTTGAACTTGTGTTTTGTTTTTTATGATAATTTGTTTGCTTAAACCTGGACCCAAGCACAATAATACCCACGTTTCTTAGTTCAAATGTTTTTTAGCTTTATTAAGGTCACATCTAAGGTAATTGCAAAAAATGGAGTTAGTTTTGTTTTTAACTAAATTTTAAAATATTTTTAAATTTTAATTTAAATACATTGGAAATGAAACTATATGGTCATTTAATCTGAAAAGTACTACGTGTGATGAAATAGATTGTTGTATGTATTTATGTGTTCTTCTACGAATAAAATTTGTTACTCATTAAATTTTGATACTTTGATGGGTATTTATGAATACAGAAAATATAATTTTTTTTAGGTTTGGTGTATTGATTGACCTAGTCAGGAGTGATTGATATTGTTCGATGGATTTGGATCAGATTCGCTTCAATGACAGAGATACGATTCATATCTTGGGTTTAAGAGCTGAGTTGGCCGGTGGAACACAACAATAATGATGACATGACGACGATGGAGTACCTGCAAGCACTCTCACGCTAGAAGTTTATGAGATAGAGAGTAGATAATGAGAGTTAGAGGTGTTTCATACTTGAGACCTACTTATATACACAAGTTTAAGCAAGAAAGTTAGTTAGACAATTATAGTCACGTGACCTGTGTGACTCAAGTTGGGGGTTCACGCATGCCTAAGTGGTAGTATGGATAAGAAGTTGTTGACTCAATTAAACCAAGTATGTGAATACATCTTGATTTATGTAGGTTACCGATTGAGATACTATTCCAAAACAATATTAGTTCCTTTGTTTAACATCTTAGATTAATATTAAATTCATTTTAACTCAATAAATTTGTAATTTTTATGAAACTTATGTTTTTATGTATTTAACAAAAAAATAATGAACTAACTATGTCAGTTTTATCAAGTTTGAAGGCCAGACAAATACTTACCAGTCTTCTGATAGATAAATAGGAGTTTTTATTAGTTTTTCTTGGAAGTTTATAAAATTTCAAGAGAAATTATTAGAACTATATTTAAATATATAGAATAGGATTCTAAACTCAGATTTTCATGTTACACTCATAGGCTTTTTCTCATGTCGGCCCCTAAGGGATGAGCATGGGTCAAGTTGAGCCCAATTTATCCTAGTCTACACATGACTCAAAATTTGGTCGAGTCATTTATTTATTTAAACTTAAACCTGAGTCAATCAAGACTTCAAATATAATTAGGGGATATGACAAAAGTAAGTTGACTTTTTAATACAGTATTTTTTAACATTATGTATATTTAATTGGTAGAACAAAAGAAGTGCAAAAGTTAAATTAAGATATAGTTTACAATATATATTTTAAAAAATTAATTTCGTTATAAATATAATATCATGTGATAAAAAAATACTAATTATCAAATAAGAAAGGATTTAATGCTAATAAATAGTTGTTAAAAACCTTGTAACACTAAAACAGTTTAAGATGATCCAAAACATGACTCCGATTCTTCCTAAAAAAATTCACCGAATTTATTTTCAAAATCCGAATCCATTCAAATCAATCTCGAATTGGGCAGACCAATCCTGGCTCACTCCTATTAGCCCACAAATACTAATAAATCAGGATGCAGTCGTCATTTTAACAATTCTCCAACCTCGGTCCAAACTAATTATTACAAATGATAATTAAGTAAATTTTAAAATTTTGATTGCAGTAATGGGGAACATAATTTTGAATTTCTTTCTAGATTGTTCAATATAAAATCTTGTATAAAAGAAGAAGAAAAAGGTTCTAAAAGTTGGGAATGTTACACTTAATACCATAGCTCTTATGTAAGACACTGAGGATTCGAACATGCCGAGATGCTCCCCTGAGTCTCTCTTTCCATCATACTAATCTATCTTTGGCAACTCTCTAAGACTTTTTGGGATCAAGAAAATGGAGATTTTCTCAAATAGTGGTTGATTGATCTTGAAGATCTCATCTAGACATGGCAATGGGGTGGGTCGGGTACGGGTATTGTCTCCCTAATCCCTTATCCCGACTCCTCAACATATTCCCATACCCGTATCCGATACCCGGCGGGTTTGAGTTTATTGTCCCATCCCCTTACTCGTTGGGTATCGGGTATCCCAACCCCATTCTACACACCATTTAGAAAAATATTTTTTTTTGTAAAAAATATTAAAAATTTGATTTTAGAAAAAAAATAAATTGATTGTTAAACATTTATTTTTAACTACTTATATATCAATAAATTTATTATAATGCGTGTGTTTACATAAATAGTTAAAAAATAATATTAAATTATGTAAAAATTTTAAAATAAAATTAACTAGTAATAAAAATTATATGCTTTTTGATTAAATTATGCAAAAATTCTAAAGATTTTAAGTGGCGGGGCGGGTTCGGGTTCGGGGTTGGGACGGGTCTAGTAATCTCATACCCGTACCCGTACCCGACTTTTGGTTATCGGAGAAAACCCAAATCCGAACCCGAACCCATACCCGATCAACTCGGGTATTACCAGTCAAAGTCGGGACGGATTCGGACGGGTACCCACATGTATGAGTTTTCTTGTCATGTCTAATCTCATCATCACCGTGGATGTCAATGTGAGAACTTAGAGTATAAAAATATTTTCAAGATGGCTTTGGCTACCTTTCTTGTGTTCCACGATGTAACTCTCAAAGATAAGGCTGTGTGGCAATTGGATTCAACCAACTTGGCGCACAATTGAAGTTATAAGGTGGGATTCTAGTAGAAAGATGTATCAATTGGTTGTACCTCTAATATTTGCAACCTTTGGTTTCATTGTTTTATTAAATGTTCTTGCTCATTAATGAGTCTTTTCATATGCTTTTGCTTATGGGTGTTAGTACTAAGTGTTGGGATGCTAATGTGTTCAAGTGCTAGTTGTGATGTCAGTTGTCCATTCTCTAATAACCCAGGAGGATTTAGTGAGCAATTGGAATTATTTCTTTTGGTTCTCACCATTATGATAGCTCTTAGAGGATCATAGGTGTTAATTAGGGCAAGGGCGCAAAATTGATCTAGGTTGTTTTATATTAACTAATAGTGAGAAATAATTATTTTTCATAGACAGTGCTAATGTTCCATACATGTGGTTCTCATTATTGGATTTTAATTGACTGGATCTTAGTTTTTTTTTTTTTTGGGGGGGGGGGGGGGTGGTTGTGAATTCTTGTTGCCTTCGAAGGTCTTTTCCATTATATCATTAATATGATAAGTTTAAATAATACAATTATCTTTTGGTGACAGAGTCAAGGTCTTTAAATTATCTTCTAGTCTTGTGCAGTATCTCTATATGAGAAAGCCACTAAACTTGAGTTAGACTCAATATGAGAATAAGTATAACAATCTTCTTAAAAGCTTTCAAATACATGAAAAATAAAATTCAAATATATTAAATAAGTATATTTTAGTCCAAATATTTTACATACATTAAATATTCCTTAATTTGTGTCTTAATTTCAAACATAAACAAAATACAGAAACAAGGTAGTAAATCGTATAAAATAATTAAAGATATATAATTTTTTTTTAAAAAAATTGTCTTTTACCAACAAAACGAAAGTGAGAGATAGTATCCTAGTAGTGTGGATAACACAAGAGTAAAGACACAATGACCAAAACTTTTAAGGATTAATCCTAACAAAAAAAATCCGACCGCATAGAGTGAGACACACACGGTCACTGCCCAGATTGATCCACAGAACACAGAACACAGCAAGGTAAAAAAAATTCGAGCTTTATTTGTCTCAAATGGCAAAAGAAGAGGAGCAACAACAACAACAACAACACCCACCTTACGCATACACCTTAATTCTGAACATCTTCAGCAAGAGGAGAACATGGGCATGTCTATTTCTGGTTGTTTACGGTACCCTTTTGGCATCTTCATGGAACTTACTCAAATCCACGCTTTCATGGTACAATCTGCAAGTTGAATCCTCCACCACCTCGGCGTGGCCGGCGCTCTATGCTTCGGTGCTTCTGGGTACCGTGTTCGGGGTTCTGTCGATGGTGGCGGCTATGGTGGTTATGGTTCCCGCGGTGGTGGTGACTTGGATCACGATTGTGGTGCTCTTGGCCTTCTTTGGGAAGCCTAAGAGGACGCTTGTGGTGGAGGGGAGGAAGATTACTAAGGAGATTTTCGGGTTTGTGATGAGGACTTTGTTGAAAGAAGGGAATTTTGTTGCTGCGGTTTGTGCTGTTTTGGGGTACTTTGCTCTTGTTAGAAGGAATGGGACTCAAGGTGGTGGGGTTGCTGTTGTTGGTGAATCGTGAATTATTGATATTTGGTTAGGTTTTGGAGATCGTGGTTTTTTGTTTTTTATCCACAAATGTTACATTTTTTAGTTTTTTTTAGAAATCTCAGTTGGAGAGATTTGAACCTGCGACTGCAACCTGTCCATTCTTCCTTCACCCTTCCGCAACCACTGGACTAACCTTATATCTCCTAGATGCCGGTGATTTGGTATTTGGTAAAGTGTCTTAATTTAATCTCTTTTTTGGGATACTAGAGTAGAGGTTGATTTACATTGGTGAAAAGATGGAACTATGAAAAATGTTACTTTTACTTACTGAGATATGTGTAGATGCTTAGCTGCTTGGTGATGACAGGGTAAATCCCTTCTTGTGTATGCTCTTGATGATTATTCATTAATTTTTACTACCACTTACAAGCTGGTTTGTTTTTTTGCTGAATTTATAGATATGTGATTGTGCTACTAAAGTTCTTGTACTCAATTTAGCTAATTAATTGTTCATCAAATGTTTCTGAATTTGGACAATCTGATTGTGGATTATTCGATCAAGTAACTTTTTGCGCCTTTCAGGTTTGACGCTTGAAGGGTTGTGGATAGTCCGATCGAGGACAATTGTACCTCTAATCCTTGGGTCCAATATTATGGTTTCTAGAGGACACACTCAACAAATAGGAGTGACCCCCTTAGTCATGCCAGGTCACGCATAGTAGAATTCACTGAGGTTTCTTGAGTTATTGACTGGTTTTAAGACTTCTCAGTGAGTGAGTTCACTAGTGTGAATAGAATTTGAAACTTGGAGCCCAAAAGGGGGAGGGATGAAAATAGTTGAGGTGTGGGGAATCTTTGGTTTTAAGTCAAATTAGGAAGTTGAGTGAAAAAGATTTAATTGAGAATCTGATTAGAGCTTTCAAGTTAGCTAAACCTATTGAGAAGACAAAGGGGTGTTCCTTAGTTGTCATGCCTAGACAGCAGAAATATCATATTGTCTCTAGCAAAACATGAATTATTCAGAAACAACTTCTATTGGAAGGCAAGTTTTGGTTGGAACATCCTTAGAATAGCGAAGTTAATCACTGATCCATTGCCAAATTATCAGGTGATAACAAACAACCACCCATCTTACCAACGCTTGTGGCTATGATTTCACATTTTCACCAAAGATATTACCAACTAGTCAATGCTGTTATCAGTATCTGAAAAGAAATGTTTCTAACAGTGAAGATTCTATGCATGGACCCCTTGGCATTAGATATTTAGGCTATTGATATAAGGAAGAGATAGAGAGAGGGGGGTGTAGAAATGGATGAACTTGTGATGAAATATATGTGTAAAGTGTTCACAACATATTTGGCATCTGAATTCTGAATATTTATTATTCTAAATTCCTGACAGGGTTTATTTCACTGATATTAGGGTCAGCGAAGTTGTTTTTGAAAGTTATCTACCACCAGATTCTTTTCTCCCAATTGTTGCAAACATCATGGAGAAACACCTTCCATCTCATCACTTTATTTGTCCTCAATTTTCTTTCCTCTACTTGCCCAAATACCCCTAATTGTTGGTGTCTTCTTGCACATGCCCAACCAACAACTACACTTTTGTTGCAGATTATCTTTTCTTGCTACTTCTTCTACAAGCAAGCAAGACACGGGCAAGGAAAGATTCATTTACTCCACTTGGACTCCAAATTTTCTTTTTTCCCTTTTCTTTTTCAATTCTGGTCAAAAAATTGATAATCATATCAAAGTGTACCTTTCTACGGTTCTACCAGTATTGGATTCATTGTATGTGATTTTTTTTTTTTTTAAAAAGAAGTTTTCATAACTAAGTTTACCTGCACGTTTGACAATAGCTTAATTATAAAAAAAATACTATATTTTCTGAAAATCCTTTTAGAAATTCAAAGAAGTAATTATTTTTTAAGCGCCCAATAGTATATATAGATTAATCATAAGTAAATAAAATAATGTAAAAAGGAGACAAGTCCCCATAAGGACAAAACTATATATTCTGGTTTTAATTAAAGAGTGGAATTACCTCAACACCCAAAAGCCGAATAAAAGAATCTATTAATCTGCGCAGAATCAATCATATAAAAATAAGCACAAGTACTTTTATTCCTTTCTTAAACGTATAGATCTAGAGAAACTTTATGCTGTTAATTGTTTCTTTGCTTCATTTTAGTGGCACAGTGCCTGTTGTGATTACAATATATTGAAGCAGGTAAAATTAAGCATGTGATGTATTGCAGCTTTACCGACAATCCCTTATTTCTGCGATTTTGTTTTTTTGGGGTCCATTAATAATAAATTTTGTTTGAATAAACTTCTTGATAAATACTTATTAGGAAAAAAAAAAAAGACAAGAAAGTAAAATGAATAAAATCTAGAAGCTAAGATCGGCACCTTAGCTCTTGGAGAAGCTAAATGAAAGTTTTTTATAAAAAATATTAAGTGCCTAAGATGATTTAGTTTATAGGAGAAATTTGATTCATTTTATCATTTTATTTTTTCTCCTATAAGTGTTTATAGAAAAACTTATTTAAATATAAAGTCTAACTATACATAGGTTTGGTTAGTGTTTAGAAAATAAGCCAAATGTAAGCCTGAAAATGAAAGGTACACTAAATCACTAATAAGTCATAACTAATAACTAATAAAAATTACAAATGGTCATTTTGTTTTATTTAACAAAGCGGTTTTTCAGTTTTTGGTTGCTTTGGGATCATTAGATTTGCTATAGTGATTTCACCAGTTTCATGAATTTTTTATGGTTGTTGGACTTGGGGGAGTTTCATTGCAATTGTTTTAGAAATTAATGCCCTAAAGACCCGCAATTCAATGGCCAAAAGTCAAGAATATGATCACTCATAGACCAAGCCAAACCAAGAATACAAGTGATATATAGCAACCAAAAGTGCAATATGGCTGCAATGTTATTGTCACGCGGTGTGAGTTCAAACAAATTATTTTGAAGCAATGAAAGAACAAGTGAAATAGAAAGTCTTGACTGAAATTGAAGTGCACACTACGGTCAACACATGCCATACGTTGTGAAGAATCTGAAGATGACCCTTGAGCTCATTATTTTAACCAACAAAGAAAACGGGAAAAACAGATGAAGAAAAAATTGTCTAAATTATGTTTTGTCACTTGAGATGTTTTGATTGATTTATTTAGTTTCCTATTTTTTAAAGGCTGTTACTTATATATCGATCCTTAAAAGTCATGCTATTTGAAGGGGTCAAATAAATAAATAAAAAGTATTAGAAAATAAATAAAAAAATATCCAATCACCAATAGTTCCAATTTAAATCCAGAGACTAAAACTGCTGATGATTAAAATGAGATGGCGAATCGTTGCATAATTCCTCCATGCATCAAAGCACCATTGGAACATTTCAACGTAAGTTAGTCATTTGATGTGACCATCAAAGTGCAGATGCATTAGAATATAATTCAGTGATCCATGACATGATTGTATCAAGCACAAAGAAATTGTTGTGTACTCCATTTGAGATAAAATTCTAGCACAATTCAAAGGATGTTATGGATTCACAAAGTCATTCCCTCACTCGAAATTCTGGATCTTCCATGACAAACCGGGAATGTGTACAACATCTTTGTATTTGAGAGAGGGAGTTAAAACAGAATATATCCTAAATGATACCTAGAGATATTAGGAAATAGTATCTTTTAATTTTCATTTTATCAATGAATTAGAGTTTTTTTTTCTTTTTTTTTGAAAGGCATCAATCAATTAGAGTTTGTTAGCAGAATATTTTTTTTTTTGAAGAATATGTTAGCAGAATATGTTAACATTAATTATTTGATTGTCATCCCTGTCATATCCCACAATTATACAATTAATTCATTATTCCTCTCTATTATATTATTCTTATTATATCCTACGATTATAATGGTTTTCTTATACATATTTATTGTATATTTTTATTTATACATGCGTTATTTCTAATTAAAGAATAGTACAAGTTTTCAAATCTTACCAAATTGTTGTCTAAAAGCATATATTTTTTTCTATGGGTTGCTTCTATGTTTGTTAAGGGTTGACAAAAAAAAATGTTTTTCTATGGTCATATGGATATTACCTTTGTATCCTTATATCTAAAAGATGGTCTAAAAGATTATCCTCCTCTGTTGGGCTGTTTTATGCTATCTGATTCATGGAAACAAAAAAACAGGGAGTGTTGAAGCTTCTTACAGGTTGAACTCACAGTTGGCACTATTGGTGGCAACAAAGTAAAAAAAAATAAAGATGGTTTAATACTTAGCCAGTAAAATGGAGGTTGTGAGAACTTGGTTCTAATTTAAGGAGAGGATAATTCATATGCTTCACAAGGTTAATTTGGATGTCCAAAAGAAAGTAAGATTTAAAGGAAGGACAAATTAGCAAAATTAAAAATTTATAATATATATCAATTACAAATATATTTAATTAAAAAGAATAAAATATTTATTTTAAAACAAGAGTATAGCCCATGCCTATTAGTAACAAGGAAAATGTAATTTACACTTTCAATGTTTTATAAGTCATGAATCAAAGTTCAAACAAAAGTCATAACTAATTTGCTTCTTATACTAGACAATAACCAAAACTTTGTATGATAATGCAGAAATATATCATGCTGATGAAAGGTAACCATTATATAAACCTTTATGCGAGAGGGGTAATTAATTGGAAATATAATTATGAGATAGTTGCATGCCCATACAAAGAATATGATTAACTTTACTTTATAGAGTAAATATATACGAGTAAAGATTAATCATTCTCCTATTTTTAGTATATTTATGAGAAAAGATGAATCATTAGTTCTCCCTAAGGCCAGTACAAAATGATTTCTCATTTTCTTTGCCTTTCTACTTGAAAATTAAAGATCTGAACCAAATGTATGTATATAGCACTATGATTGCTCATGAATAAATCATCAGATGCGTTTAACGCAGAAGTGATGCATTTTGTTTCACTGATCATGGTTGGTCCCCGACTTTCAATAAGGCAACCTCAAACTCATTCCAATCCCAATGATAGAAATTATTAGCAAGATTAAGTTTCTTATGTATAGACAAACGTATCTGTTGTATTTGTTTTAATATCTTGATATAGGTCTTCTTGTATTAGAGAGACTTTTGCGTTGTATCATTTTAAATTTAATATAATAAATAAAATGCACATAAAGTTATATAATGACAAATGTTGAGAATACTCCTGGGCCTGGCTTCCCATATAAGACGCTTCTAAGTTCTGACCTTATCATGTAAGGTAACTTGCATGTTAGCTTATGTATGTTGTCCTTTTCTTGTTTTGGATAGGTCACGAACCTCCAATCCAAAGTACTCATTCCAATCCGAGTGACCAAACTTTTAGATATTGGACTTATAACCACTATTCAAAATAATACTACATCACATATAATCTTTATTTAATGTAAATTAAACCATTATTATTAGCATTACTTATGTATATTAATTGTACATTAAATTATACTAATAGATAATTTTATTAAATAATAAAAAAATTAAATTACCGTATGACATGTGTTTAATAAGATTATTCACCTACCACTAGATAATATCTGAGATCCAACCACATCAAACTCCAAATGAAGACCAGAATACCAACTCTGGGCTATAAGTTTCATTTGTTAGGTCACCATCTCTATAAATTTGCTGCAAGCGAGGAGAGAAGTTAATTCTATGTACTTCTTCAACTCTAAGAAGTAGTCCATCTTTCACTTATTCTATTAATTGGGGCGAACAACTTAGTGCAAAAGAGCATAAATTTGATTCAAATTATCATATTTCCTATGAATGAATGTTAGAAAATCCTACAATTCATTCACCTTAAGAATATCAATTAGTCCTCCACATTTCATACTTTTAGCTTCGACCGATCTAGTTCTATCTAACTTGACTAGAATTATTTCTATCAGAAAATATTTGTGAATGTTACCTATTGAGTTACATTCATTAATTGAGCTTCTCTATACTTATACAATTGATTGAGCATTTTTTGTGTACCTACAAAGTTTAGGTAATATAATGAAAATATGAAAGGTCTGTGTTATATAAAAAACATTTGTTTGTTTAAATAAGTCAGTTCTTTAAATGAATTTTTATATTCTGAAAAGTTAGTCTCTAATTTTCGAAGTATGAATATTTTGTTTTATTAAAAACAAAATAGAAATATAAACTTATTTATAATTTATTTTTATATTATTATCTAATTATAAATTATTTTATATATGATGAAATTATTGTTTTTTAAAATAATTATTTTAAAATTTATATTGAAAAAGACATCTAATAAGTTAAAAAGTGTACGCATTAAGAATACATAAAAATTAAGCAAAATTGTACTACAAATTGCCTGCAATTTTCCTACAGTAGCATACCTACATTTAAATTACACAAATCACGCAACGGCTCAGCCTAATCACTACAAGAATTGAGCCATTAATGTTTACCAAAAGAAAAAAGCGTTATTCATCGTTAATCATTCCTGAACGGAATCATTGGAGCAATTTGCAAATACAAAAGGCACCTATGATTTAGATGTGCTGACCTCAAACGCCAAAGGACAAATTAGGGGTGTATGATTTAGTTTTTTTTTATTTTCACTTGAAAATAAAAAATATGATGAAAATATATTTAGCTGGATTTTTATTTTCATTTTTATTGAAATTTTTTTTCAAACGAATCAAAATCTAAAAACAATAAAATTGTGTTTTAAATATTGTCAATTAAAACCAAAAATCTCGTTTCGGATAGCAGTAACAAAGAATGTAATTTAAGCAAATCTAAAAATACATTTCCTTCTAAAAATATATTTTTAATGTTTTTATTTCTTAAAAAAAAATGAAACCAAACATATTTTCAGAATTCTAATCTTTTAAAAATAAAAATGATTTTCAAAAAATAAAAAATACAAAAACTGAGCACACCCTTACTCAACCATACCATCTATTTTATTTATGTATCAAACCACAGACATCCAGCGAATTGAATACTAATTTCTCTTTTAGGGAAATAATTGTTTTTCTAAACAAAATCAAATTGCATACCTGTTGTGGTATATTATTATGATTATGATATGAAGTAATAAGGTAGCATAATAAAATAAGCAAGTGGTAGCTGTCAAAGAAATTGTCCATGTTTACACGTGGAATGTGCCGACATCCGCAAACAAAACAAGCAAGCTAGGTCTGACGAATTAATATGACTTTTATACAGAATCTGTACCTAGCGAACATTTAAGAACACTGTCTCAGAAGTGAGAAGTGGTCTTCTTTCTTTTTTTCCTTTAGTGCTACTATTACTTTTTGTTTTTTTTATTTTATTTTAATTTAACTGTATTTTTCTGTCTTCTTACTTTTTGTGAATTTTGTCTCCCATTCTTTTTACTTTTTGTGAATATTGTTTCCCATTGTTTTTAGCAAATGTTAATTAGAGTCATTGCTACATATTTAATCTCATTTAAAACTGTCTTAAAAACCTCAGTACAAAACAGTAGTAGTAATAAAAACACTAAAAGTGCCATTAATATACATTTACTCTTTATTCTCAATTTCAATGTAAATTTCAATAAAAAAATCATTTTGAATTTCTTGACTAGTGTTTTTTTTGAGACAAAGTGTATCTTGAAACAATTATATTCAATACACATGATTCCAACCTCATATAAAAGAAAATAAATCCACATTAATTGAGTAGTTATGTTAACATAATTACAAAAATAATATTCTATCCTAATATAAATTTTCTCTCTATATATAATATTTTGAGTTGAATAAAATTATTATAAATTGATGATTTTTTAGTCTATAATGCAATTGTATATTTTAAATTCATATTCAAAATTATTCATCAAACTAAAATAATTGTATACTTATTGATTTATGTCTTGGGTGTAATGTTGAATCTAAATAAAAAAAATAAACAAAATTCAAGAAAATAAAATTGCAAAAAAAAAAGTGGAAGAAGTGTTAATGACATCCTTCCCTGCACAGTTTTAAAAGTTTTTTTTATGATTTGTTAAAAATTATTAAAAATCATTAAATTTTGTAAATTTCATTTCTCATTTAATGTAAATAAGCAGAAAATCATTAAATCAAAAATAAAATTTATTAAAATTAATATTTTTTAAATTATAACGAATAAGGGACTAGACTAGCATTTATCACGGTGGAATTAAATCTTTAGTTTTGTTCTTGTTTTTGTATTGCTGACCATGTGAAAAGACTCAGATACAACAAAGTGGCCCACAGTTCTTGAAAAAATTGAAAGATACTCTCTCCTTAAAGTATTATTACAACTGAAGGAAGCTTCACACGCCTCAGATCTAAATCCAAATAACCTGATACACTGATACAAACATTTCACCACACTCTCACCATCTTCATCACTACTTTTTTTTTTTTTTTTCCCTTCAACCTAATTAATCACCCCTCTCATTTTTATTTTGACTGAAAGTTCTGAAGAAAGAATAAGAAAGACATGTGAGTCTTTTTCAGTCTTCTCTTTTTAGTTCCTTCTACATGGTTGAAGCACTACCATTCCCCATTTCATCAAATAGCTATAAAAACTAAAACCCCTTGTTTCAGCAACCTGCACCCTTGTCAAAGTTGAAGTCTTCAAGCACTTAGTTTCTTAAAGGTAACTCCTTTAAGGTCCATTCATAATCTTCTCAGATAGAAAGAGAGTGATCTATTCATTCTAATCATTTGGGGTGTCAGAAACATTCACATTCACATCTGGGTCTAAAGTTGTGAATTCATTAACCTTCACCTGGTGCCACTAACAAAAGTGACCCTTTGGATAAGAATTCAAAAGGGTATCTGAGGATCTCACAAATTTGTTGAATTTCCCTGATTCTATGTTGTATAGGGTGTGCAAGAGGTACAGAATCATGGTGAGTGGAAATGGCTTGTTTTACCCCGTTGTGGGGTTTGCATCGATCGTGCTGTTCATTTACATGTCTTTTGGGGACGTGAGGTTTGGTTTTGAGGAAGAAGCTGAATTGGCTTTTGTGGAGAGAAATGGGACTCAGTTTATGGTGGATGGAAAGGCTTTCTACATTAATGGATGGAACTCTTATTGGTTAATGGTTCAATCTGTGGATGAGTATTCCAGGCCAAAGGTACGTGAAATGCTTAGGTCTGGGGCTAAGATGGGGCTCACTGTGTGTAGAACTTGGGCCTTCAATGATGGTGACTACAATGCCCTTCAGAGTTCCCCTGGTGTGTTCAATGAACAAGCTTTCAAGGTAGTGTTTTGTAGATTGATTTTGTGATTATTTTTTCATGTTTTTGTTGTTTGTTGTTCCTCCTTGGATTATTTTTCTTGTCTTGGTGTAATTTTATTTTGGTTTTTCCGTGCTTGACTATGGATGCTGACATAACTAGATTTTGATGAGAGTCCAGTAGCGGGGTGTTGGATATTTTGGTTTTCTTTTCTTTTGCTTTGATTTGTTTTTTGTTTTATGTATCGTCTTCTCACTCACTTTTATTCCTTTTTCCCTGAAATTGAGTTTGTGGCTGGAGGCTTCCAAAACTAGGTTTGTAACTTTGTCTGTATGATTGGTGTCCACGATTTATGCATTAATTGCTGTGGTTCATAGGGGGCTGGGATTAAAGTTTGCAGAATTTGTGGTAAGCACTTTTGAATTGTGACATGAGCCGTGGTGACATGCTTGTTGTAGCTAAGCTGAATGGCCACGGTTACCATTGTTCTTGAAAGTGATATAATATCATATGTGGTAGGATACTGACAAAAACTGAGAAACATTTATGTATGATGACAATCTTAGTAGAATAAAGTTGAAGATTGAATTTGCTTTGTTTGTTTGTATGCCTCTACAATGCGCTCATGATTGAAATGGAAAGTATAGTGTGCCAGACTCATGTTATTTCTCTTCTTGCTTACTCCATCCTTGATCAATCTATCACGTGTGAAAAATTCTCCCTAAAATGCCTAAATTGAAAGTTATATGTGTGCTTACATTTTGAAAATTTTCTATGCATGCTTTTTTAATTTAGTCATTTAGAAGTCCTTCATAATTGTCTTGGATATTTTTGCCTTGCTAATGTACCCTATGAGTCATGCTTGATAGAAATGAAAAAAAATGCTTTATGTTGCATTACTGCTAATACTTTTGGTCCATGGATTAAGCTAGTTGTTTACTGTTTAACATTACTGTATGATGAATGAAAACTATGTTGAACTTTGGTTGGGTAACAGGCCTTGGACTATGTTATAGCAGAAGCAAGGCAACATGGAATTAGGCTGCTCCTTAGCTTAGTAAATAACTTGCATGCATATGGTGGGAAGACTCAATATGTCAAATGGGCATGGCAAGAAGGGGTTGGCTTAAGCTCATCTAACGATTCTTTCTTCTTTGATCCATCAATCCGTAGTTATTTCAAGAATTATGTCAAGGTAAGATATGTCTATCTTGTATTAGTAGCCCAATTTTTTTACGACTTACGCTTGAAGAATTGGACAGAGGGTAGACAAGTAGATGGGATATTAGTCTTTGCTAGTCAAGGTTGTTCTTTAGCCTACGTCATTTTTAATAAAATAACGCTGTTGGGTCTATCTATCAAAAACCAAGTTTTCAATAAATATGCATCCATTTAGACTGAAGTCTTTTTTATCCTTATGATCAAATTTAAATAAATAAAATCAAAGGGAGGATTAATAATGAAATTATGGAATTTCTATATTGCATTATTGTTTTCCCCCTTCATAACAAGTGATTGCTGTTTTTCCTTGCCCATTGTTTTAATACATGACACTTCTATTTCCTTCTCATGTGGGTCGAAACAATGATTATCCGTAGCCCCATTTCAATTTCCCTTGCCTGTCCTTTTACTTTTGCTTTGGTGGGCATTTCAATTTTAGCTGCATATTTGCAGCCTTTGAGACTGGTCTTTAGATAAATTAATTGTTTCCTTTCAATTTTTCTACAGACAATTTTGACAAGGAAGAATACTATAACTGGAATTGAATATAGAAATGACCCCACCATTTTTGGTTGGGAATTGATTAACGAACCTCGGTGCCTAACTGATCCTTCTGGTGATACTCTCCAAGTAAGTCCTGTATATGTGTTTTTATCCCTTCAAATATTTATAGAAATAACATGCCAGAAATGTTAATAAGCAATTCAAAGTGACTAATTCAAATATCTTTATTCTTTCCTCAATTTTTTTGTTTAATAAATTATTATGATCTCAAATGGTCTGCGCTTTTATAGAAATTCCCTCTCCACCATGCAAGCTCACATATTTGCACAAATGCTTGGCTGAATTTGATATTATGGTGTACTCTGAATTTTAGCCATCATTTTGATGCTCATTCAGATTTCAGATGTTGCTCACTTTAAACCCCTTTTGAAAGGAAACTTGAAGTTGAAAGTTGAAACCTTTATTTTAAGTATTTAATTATCTGGACTTATACTTGTACTGTGCCATCTAAATTCATTAAAATGTAAATGAGGGGAAAAATTACAGGATATCCTTATCCCTTGGATTCTTCTGAGTTCAGAAGGGAAAGAAAAAACACTAGTGTGACACCACTTCTTATTTAGGTATATCCAAGTATAGTTGTATATGGTTTACTTATTTATCATAGAACTGCAGGATTGGATAGAGGAAATGTCAGCTTTTGTCAAATTGATTGACAAGCGCCATCTTGTGACTGTTGGACTTGAAGGTTTCTATGGTCCTAATGATCCGAAAAGATTGACTGTGAACCCTGAGGATTGGGCATCTAGACTTGGATCTGACTTTATAAGGAACTCCAAAATCTCAAATATTGACTTCACCTCTGTCCATATCTATCCTGATCACTGGTAAGCATTATGTAACTGCTATATCTGTAGTTTTGAAATTTCTCTGTGCATGTTTGTTTTCACATTGCATCAAAGTTTATTTGCATTCGAAGAAGTTACTAACAGTTATAGCTTCTATGTATTTAGGCTTCTATTGACGTTTTTTTTTTTCCATCTTAATGTACATACAAGATGTTATACCTAACAGGTAATTAGACTCTTAAAAAAAGGAACTGAACTTTGGAAGTTCCAAATAACTTAACCTGCAGAATGGGAGCTTTTGTGCTCTAAATTTCTCATGTTTTTGTCTTGAAGTAATCAACTATCTCAGCATTAATTTGTTTGAAATTTGCATCCAAGACCTTTAAGATATTACATTTGATTTTTATTCAGAAGCACACATCCCAAATCTTATGATAATTTCATATTGCTTATTCTTTTTTATCATGTCCTTTATAAATTAACTCCTTTTTTTTAATTAAAAACCTTTGCATAGGTTTCATCATCAGGTATTTGAAGACTACATGAAGTTTGTCTCCAAGTGGATGCTTTCCCACATCGAAGATGGTGATAAGATATTGAACAAGCCAGTCTTGTTCTCGGAGTATGGATTGTCAGACATAAATTTTACGATGCCTGAACGAAAAACAATGTACAAAACAATTTTAGACATAAGCTACAAATCTGCAAAGAGAAACAGGTCTGGAGCAGGTGCTCTAGTATGGCAATTCTTAGTTGGAGGAATGCAGGAGTTTACTGATGATTTTGGGATCATCCCATGGGAAAAGACACCTATCCCTTCACTATTTGTTGAACAATCATGCAGATTGACCAAGGTCAAGGGATGGCCTCACAAGGACACAAGTTTTAAACAATTTTGTTAGGAAAAGATGTGGAAATAAAAAGCCCTTGATTTGAATGGGGGGAGATATATGGGTTCTTTTGTGGTTTAAGACTGCTGAATAGGTGCATGACTAGTTTTGTACAATATGCTCTTGTTTTCATCACCAATGATAAAGTTGGTTAGAGGCGTATATATAGTGTGGTAACATAGATTAGATATTACTATAAACAGTTATTTTGAATTTAAAGATTGTAATCCACATGAACAAAATCAACCATGAAGTCTTTTAAGATGAGAGAATTTGTTTTGAAGTTCGCCCTTCCATTTGTTTCCGACTTTCACGAGAATTTCTTAAAGCTCACTTTAACTTAAATATTCTAGATGAGGAATGGCACGGAGACTTTAACACTCATCAAAATTTAATGATTTTCTCTTTTTATATACATATACTAATTAAAATTGTTGATTTTAATAAATTTCAGACAATGATATATAGTTTAAAAAGAGTGTCGTTAATATTTCTCAAATTCCAGATACCAATTTCATTGCAAATCTTAAACATGATATATAACTTAATGGATGTTACTTCAGTCACTTTATGTCTGCCTACCCTAGTGTTTTTTTTTTAATAACTAGGCCAATCCTACTCAAGTAGCTGAACTACCAGCCTACCACATGACATATGAAATATTATTGTGCATGTTAGGTATCTCTATATCAGCAACTTATTATTATTATTATATCTTTTGAATATTTAAATAGGTCACACCATTATACAACACTTATTTTCTTTTTATGATTTAAGTAATTTATCTCCCAAACTCGGCAACTCCAAAAATTCTCCTAATGAGTCCCACAAATAACTATGCATAGCTTTCATCAACATTAATGAGTCCCACAAAAATACACTATTGGCCCACTAAATGTACAAAGGTGCTTAAATAAACACCAAAATGCTTAACATGCTACACACTACCTAGTGCTTAGCATGCTACAATCTAGGGATGGGTATATGAATTGAGGTATGTGGGTCGGTCCGTTAAGCTCACAGACTGAGTAGATTATGAATTTTGTTTTTTACAAACCCGTATAATTATAAGTAAGACGTGAGTCTGACCTATTAAGTCCACAAACTTAACGAATTTTATCCTCGGACTCACGGGTAGCCTATATAAGAGAAAATTAATTTTAAAATAAAAATTATATAGATTGAGTAGTTGAGTTGAGAGTTGAGACTTCAGAGACCTCCCTTTTCCTGACCCTCACTTCGTGGTGTGTCTCCTTTCTCGACCCTCAATCCGCTACGAGGCCCACAACATCACTTTCTCTTCCTCAACTCGTGCGCGACCTCCCTACCCTGGCCAACACTACGCCATGCTTCCCTTACCTCGGCCAAACACTGCGCGAAAAGGTCACTTCCTTCACCTCAGCTCATGTGCACCACCCTTCTTTACACGTTGCACCTCTCCCTTGCACATCACGTCTCCCCTATGCCGTCATACCTCTCTCTTGCTTGTGGTCGTGCAAAACAACCAAAAACATTTTTTTTTAAAAAAAATTCTTAATTGAACCCTCGAACAGATCCATTTATCTGTGGGCTTAGCAGACTGGATACGGACCCAAAACAAATTCATTTATCTTGTGAAATGTATTTACTTGGTCCGCTTAAAACACAGGTTTTAGGGACTGAACCTTAAAAGGACCAAACCGGCCCGTATACCCACCCTTACTACAAACTACCTCTGATTCAACACAAGAATTTTCATTTGGATAGAACCCTTTAAAATGGCCTTAGGATATAAAACGAATTATGAGCCTCTAACTGGATGATCAAGACAACCATTATTGTTGCCCTCCATTCTTTTAAGATTGAAGCTCAATCTAAGCTAGCATATGCGGTTTTCACTTAAAACTCTCAAGACCCCACTTATTTTTTTTAATATTTAATCAATTGAGTTTTATTTAAACATACAAAGGATTCCGCATGAATAATAATAATAATAATAATAATAATAATAATAATAATAATAATAATAATAATAATAATAAAGAATTTTTTATGAATAGTAGTACAACTGTCTTTTTTTAGGGGTAAAAACAAGTGTCCTAACACTTCCTTCTTTGTATAAGTTATAGAAAAATTATAGATTAAGATATATAAAATATATTTTTATTTTTTTGTTGCAGATATAGCTTATAGTTATATACAACAACGAAAAAAAACAGCTAACATTCAGTTTCAATTTGCGAGTATTGTGTTCTCTTCTCCAGGTAGTTCACCTTGCTTCAACTAACAAACTAAGAGATTATAAAACTGCCAGAGTGCAGTTTCAATTTATTAACCGAGTCAAATTAGAAGTAATAAACAAATAAATATTCGTCACAAAACCTAGCATATCGAATGCTCATGTTCTTATGGTTTCAGCAGAAAAAGAAAAAGTATTAACATGTTCAGTTCAGCTTAAATTGAACCGTGGTAGTACCTATCATTCTAAACTTTAGAAGTTACAGAGAACTGTATAACCTGTGCATTATATCTATCGGAAATCTGAGAAAAACGAATATTTTTCTGAATTAAACATGCACTATATATTCAACTACGGAAATAAGCTAACAAAACTGAATCATGGTAATGCCTATCGTTCTGTGGGACAATGAACCGTTTTCTGCCAGGGGTGTGTAACAGCACACATAATCAGAAGATCACCGAACAAAACTAATTTTGAAAAACATGAGAAATTGACTAATTACAATAACAAATATGACCATCAAAGGAAAGCAGAAAATAATCTCCGCTATCCACCAAACAAACAAAATATAATCACAGTCACCAACTCAATCAACAACAGCCCTCACATACCCAGATGAAAATTTGGAACACAGAAAGTTTAATCTCTCATCTTCTATGGCCCTGTGCATATCATTTCAGCGTCAACCCTGGAAGCAAGCATAATACAGACCTTATTAGCTAAAATGATAAATACACAAAGATAGGGTAGCCCTAATTAATTCAGTCAAGTGAAAGGTTCAAAGGAGGCAAAACACCAAAGGTTACAGAAAGCCACAGGTGTATGCATGAAAGGCACCAGAAAACATGAATCAGATAAAAGAACCGCCAATAGCTTTAAATAACAAGACACATATAATGGGATGAGTCACAAATAGCCATTGTGAAATGGGAAATGGATCAGCTGCAGTTATGTCTTAAACGGCATCTCCTGCAACAATAACCCAAGGGCTGAATTTTAACACATTTTTTTTTAATATTTTAACATAAAAATAAAAATAAAAACAAAGGATCGTCATGATCCTGTGAAAATGGCAGCCAAGGTTCAGTGATATTGGTATTAGAGGATTAACTCAGACAAGGCAGACAAGCATCCAGAAAAATAGAGAAATAACTATCAACTTACAATAAAATAGTCCATCTTCATGGTATATGCTGAACCACTTTTATTTATATTGATCTTGGTGTAAATATATTTTTAGTTTATTAAAGAAGAAGGTGCTTCATTAGAAACATTGTATCGTCTCATTAGGGACTTCATATGATGAGTTATGGCTACATGGGATAGTCTCATTGATAAGAAATCGCAATAGCTAAGACAAATAGCAATACGTTCACAAAATACACCAACTTATGGTGGTCTCAAAATTAAAGCATTGAATGCCTAAGCCAGCTCAAATATTACACACGCACACGTGCATTAGCAGCAATTCATGAAATACACCAATTTGTGGTGATCTCAATATTAATGCAGTGTGGCTTAAGCCAGCTCAAATATCACACAATCACACATGCAAACAATATCTCAAGTCTAGCTCCATCAACCACAATGTAAAAAGCATGCAAACACTTTTTTTTTTTTGGAAAGCAAAGATATATATATTGATTAAAACAGTACCAGAGGTACTATAAGATACAAATATAAAGTCCTGTAAAACAGGAAAAAAACCACCCTACAGAAACATCACCCTACTAGGAGGTCATACTAGCTAAAAAGCATGCAAACACTATTAGAGACAACACAGCAGAATGAAACATCTAGAACAAAACAAGAGAGATAACAGGAGAGAAACTAGATGACTGGAATGATACATGGCCAAAGTGAATATACACAGCTCGAATTTGAAAGATGCAAAACAGGAGACACCATTAGAAATATAGAGGGTAAGAAATTTCATGGGCATGCAATCATATGCACAAGGCCCATACATCTCCAAATATATCAAAAACATGGAAGCTTCAAAATAACCAAATAAAAAAAGAAAACCCTCCAATTTAAATTCAGAATTGACAGGAAAATAAATTAATAAACAAAACTTATAAAATGCATTCTATTTCAAGCACAATGACATTTTAAATAACTCAGTGATCGGGTGAAATCACCACCAAATACAAAATCATAAAAAGACACCAATCAATATCTATATCAATATCAACTGATCAGCTAAATACCAAACATATGGCAGAAATTCACAAAAAAAAAAGGGTGTCAACTAAAGGGTTCATGTCACCACAATGTGAGGTGTAGGAGTCATTTTCAGTACTTCATATAATATGGAAGGAAAAAGTTAACTGAACATGTTACAATTGTGATGAGGAAATTCATTGCCTGATTAATCATGCATGCAATTATGAGAAATGAACATTCCACCAGGTGCATGACACTGAATCAAGGATATAACAGTCACACAAGGGAAGAAAAACCAGAACAAAAAGGGTGCAATTTTGTTAGCTCAACAGCAGCCTTGTCTATTAGCAAATGATTAAAGCAAAAGGACATTTTAAAAACAATTACACCAAAAACACTACAAGTCTGAAATTGACTAAAAATAAGAATAGAAATTACCTCAATTCACAGTCAACTCTGTGATTTTTTCCCTGTAACAATCTGGAATATCCGGAGGCCCCTGCTGAATGCTTCATTGAAAAGAATTCTGGTTTGCATATTCTGAAATCCAGGCAACCATGATAGTAGTGCCACAGGGGACATGATAATGACTCCAAACATTATATCATATATACGGGCCACTGAAACAACACCATCCCAAATGATAGTGGACTGCAAAAATGGCCGGAATACTTGGGCAATCGATATCAGACCCCAGCCTGTGGGTATGAACGCCAACAGGCTAGTAAAAATATCCATGAATTTGAATTTAGTGAATTCCAGCAAACCAACTATCACAAGTATTGCAAGAATTATGACAAGGAACTGGACCAGCCGATAATAGATATGCTCTTTGGCTGCATATTTGTTCCGGGCATAGACTACCACAGCATAAATCCCAGATACAACAAACACATAAATCCAGGATAACAAGTAAACAGCAATACTGGTATTATGATCAGAAATGCCTAACTGATAGACAATTCCATACTGGAAAAAGAAGAATCGAAGGTCTAAGATTATCTCCAAAAGCTTTCCCCAAAGGCCAGTTACCTTTAGATGATCCTGCTCTTCATACCACCACCTTTCCCAGCTCTGTTCAGCTTTAGCAAATACACTTCCACTGTACCAAATCCAGTTCATAAAGTCATCAAAATCGTAAACAGTTTTTAACCAATCAAAGCCAGAAGGATTGAACACAAATGGTGCCATAATCCATGATGCAACTAAGAACCAACTAGTGATGGTCAAGGCTATATAAACAAATGTGTCAGTAGCTACAGGACTATGTGATGCATAAATTACAAGTATCAGCCCCAATTCAATTGCTTTCACAAAATGGCTACGGGCAAAGAGTCTATAGATTTCAGCAAATCTCTTGTGCTCTACAACAAAACCACGACCAGTAGCTCGATATTTTGCCCCACCATGCAGAACAGTCCGTCCAAAGAAATGACTTCGAGTTCCCATTGAGAATGTGTAAAAAACTGATGAAAGCTGGAGCTGCATGGTCAAGAAATCCCAGATAGCTTGAAGGAACCCATGCTCAAGGGAATTCTCTACAATCATTGGAAGGGCAGTGAAAAGTCCAAGTTGGATGATGAACTGTTGATTCAAGATGGTACCAAGTGCTTTATTGTCATTGCTGTTGCTTTCCATTGACTCCTCAACACCACTAAGAGCAAGATATAGCCGACCCCATAAAAATGCATATACAGTCAGAACCACCACCATAGTGTTGAAGAAGAACCCCACAGTAGTGTAGAAGAATGAGAGCATCCGGAAAAAATCCAGCCTATGACCCAATCTGTACACATCTCTACTTAGGACTTGCTCCCCATTTCCACTGGCAACCTTTGCTTCAAACATTGATACTTGATTCAACCCAACATCCCTTCCCTTTCCAACCTGAATGTACTCATGGTGAGTGACATTACCTCCACGAAGAGTACAATTAAATCCAGCAAAGATGTCCTCACTTATGTTGATCACTCTGGAAGCTTTACTGATACCACCTCGAGTCAAAAACCAAAACCTGTCAAACACATCTGGGTGACCGTAATGCATTCTAACCTTCAAAGGATTTGCCAAAACCCTCTGTCCTAAGGTGACAAAACTTGTTTCCTGAGCTGACATGAACCAAGCAAGAGAGGAAACAGAACCAGTAAAAATGTGTTCCCTAACTCCCAAAATAGTGGGTTTCCGGATACCATAGTAACTCCTGTATTCTTCCAAGAGATTTCGCATTTTAAGTGCCTCCTCAAAGTAGTTGTCCTGATTCATATCAATAGTCTGAACTGCATCACCGCGAGTGAAGATGATGGCATGATTTTGATTTTCCGGCTTTCCTTCCCCAAGCTTCAAGGGTCCAGGCAACTTTACGCGGTAAATTTCCACCTCCATCTGCAACTGTTGGTCATACTTAACAAGAACAGAGTAATACTCCTTCTCATCCCTTCCAGTGGTTTTCTCATCAACATAAGCAACTCGAAGGGCCTCATTATTTTGCATTAGATACAAAATTTCATCAGCATGAGGATCCTTTTTTTCCTTCTGAGTTCCATATATCTGGCAAGCAATCACATATGTGAATTTCATTAAAGCAGTCCCATATTCATGACCCTTGAATAACAAACTAACAGAACTGCTTGCTCTACTTAAACTCTTGGAGGAAGGCGACTTTGAGTTGGAACTCTCTAAATCATCATGCCTCATTGAAACAAGTTCGCGGGCACCTTCCCGAATATCCATTTCTGATGCAGAATCCAGAAAAGTCAACATCTTGAGGGCACGATAGTAGTACATCATTCCTCTAACTGTCCGTGATAACGTCTGACCTCTGTAGGAAGCCCAGAGCCTCAAATCTCTAAGTTTGTCGGTCCAAATATCACTGTCTTTTGCCAATCCCTCCCGACGCATCCTCTCGATAAAATTTTTCCACTCATCATCATATATAGTCTGCAAGTAGTACAGGATGA